>NC_057862.1:59656979-59921979 GCF_019393635.1 Dromiciops gliroides | reverse complement strand
ACACAGCTGACTTAAATCCAATTTAGTGCAATTCATGATATCACCTCTGATGTCATGGTCCTCTTCGAGAATGAAGGACAAACAACAACAACAAATGATGATGATGATGGTGTCCATGTGAGGAACTCTGATTTGGAACTATGACAAAACCATATTTCCAAGTCTAAAATATCTGACAAACTACTGTTGTCCACAAAGGAGTGAAAACTCATTAGGCCTTACAGTGGATTAAAGATGATAGCTTTCTAAGTGTTCATTCATTCATTCATTCATTCACCATTCACCGAGCACTGTGGAAGACACTGGGGGGAGACAGCTTACGATAGAATTTGGAATATAAGACCTAGAATCACAGAAGATTAGAGATAGATAGGTGCCCTTAGAAATGACTACAGTACAAATCAGAATGTGATGTGTCATAAACTCTCATAAGACAGCGTGAGGGATTCAGATCAGACTAGAAGGAGCACTAACTGAGTACCTGGAAGGATTTTCAGGCCCTCAGTGGTAGGGGTGGGGAGAGAAGAAGGAGAAGATTCCTCTCCCTAGGGATCTGAAATTGGAATTCAGGGGAGATGGATGGCTGCTGCTCTGTGAGGAAGCTGAGGGCAGCTGAAGAATTCCTTGATGTTGCAGATTGCTTACATAAGGATAAAGGCCCTGGGACTGGAGGGGAAGGCAGGCTGGCTGCTAGCCACCTAGTTGAGAGGTGAGGAATCTGTTCTATTCAGCTCACAGGCCTGGAGCGGCCCCCCAGGAATTCCCCTCTGCACTGCCAGGGATTTTCCCTGAGCCAGAGGGTCCTGTGCTTTCACAGTTTAGGATAGGCAGCTGAGGCCCTACCTTGCCCCTTCTGATCAAGTGATCATCGTTTGGGATCCCCAGCCTATGATTCTCTTGCCAATGTTTCCACCGGGCTTCTTGGACCCTCTCTTTCTGCTATCTCAGTTACCTAAGAGACAGTCTCAGCTCCCTGCTGTTTTCCCTTAAGACTAGCCTCTTCTAGTCCTGGCTCCTTTCCTTCTTCCAACAGTCATTATCTATTCCAGGGGCCCCACAGAGGTGACCCCTAGGGAGCCAAGCTGCAGACATCCTGGAGTCCCCAAGTTGGTGTTCCCAGAAGAAAAGTGAGTTTTAACTGGACAGGCTGGAATAACCTTTCTTCCCTCATTCTCCCACCCTTTTTATTCTACTCCTTTCCCTTTGCTTGGTTTCTTTCCTTGGCATCCCCTTCCCCTATGTCTTATCTTTCCTTTCTCCTTCTGTTTCTCTATTCTACCTGGCCCACACCTCTACTTTTTCTCTACTCCTCTTTTTTCCCAAGCAGCTGACAAATTCCACCACCTGGAAAAGAAAGTTCTATTAGAGCAGGAAGCCCACCCCCCACCACTCCATGCCCTCTGGCCAGGAAACAGCTTGGGGCCCTCTTTGGGTTTTTATGGGCCAGGCAGGTCTGCTTGTAATCGGATTGGACTGAAAGGATGCCAAGACTTGGCCTTCCTGCCTGGGCCTGAGAGGGCAGGAAAATACCCTTTATTTCAGCTGTTAACTGAGCTGCTGGAGAGCAAGTACATTGGATGACAGGCTCCAAAGAGATACTGACTTGGACTAGAACAATGGACTGATTATAAGAAAATTAAATTTAATATGAATAAATACAAAGTTTAACCCTTGGGTTAAAAAAAATCCACTTTATAAGTACAACATGCAGAGGAGGGTGGAGGTGGTCGGGTGAGGGGGAGATGTGGCTGGACACTATTTCAGGTGAAGAATCCTGATCTAGGGTTTCAGGGAACTTCAAACTCAATATGAATCAGAAGCTTGACAGAGCAACAACAACTAAAATTAATGGTATGCTAAACTGCACTGAGAGATAGATAGAGTGTCTTAAGCAAGGGAGGTGATCACTTCTGGGTCCTCTGGTCAGATTCGATTTGCAGTATTAGGTTCATTTCTGGGAACCACAATTTGGGAAGGAGGGAAACAAATTGGAACACATCCAGAAGAGAGGATAGTGAGAGGCCTGAAGACGAAGCCATACTTTTGGCTGAAGGAACTAGGACTGCTTAGTTTGGAGAAGAGAAAACCGAAGGGTTGTTTTCAAGCATTTAAAGGAAGGACTGCCATTTGGAAAGGGATTGATTAGATTGGTTCTGCTTGGACCCACAAGGTTGAAATGTGAATAATGGCAGAGAGATGGATTTTGCTTATTATAAGGAAAAACTTCCTAAGAGAGCTGTCCAAAATGGAAAATAGGCTTTCTTGGGAAGTAGTGGGTTCTCCTTTGCTGGAGGTGAGTTTTTGGGGAAGAAGGGTAGGGATGGGAGGTCAAGCAGAAGCTCAGTGACCGCTTGGCAGAGATTCTGTGATGGTCTTAAGAAGTCCACCTGCAATGGAGATGGGGCTTATGCCTCTGTTAGCCAGTAGGAGACCAGGGCATAGGAGGGCAAGGATCATGGATTTTAAATGTAAAGAGTGGGGGTGGGGTAAGCACTGACCTTTTGAGTTGGGCTGTATTTTGGGTTGGGGAATGATAGAGAGAGCAAGAGTCATCCTTAATTGAGGCCTTGAACTAATTTTAGTGGATAATTGAGCTGGTCTGAACTTGCCTGTTACAGGGTTTAGTTGGGAAACTCGACCTCACTCTGGCTATCCCCAGACAGGTCTGGGCTTCCCTTTCTATTCCCAGTTCATCTCTGAGGGGTTTGGAGACAGGGTAGAAGAGGGGATTTGGAAGTAAACCTTGTTTATGGGGTACTGTCTTAATTTAGGGCAAAGAGAGTTGGCCAACCACTTCCAATAGAGACTTCCTTTCACCATTTCCCATACTCCAGGTTTGGGAAGGTACAGGCTAATATACTTAGGTCTCAACCTATTCATGGGCCAGACAAGGACCCCCAAAGCTAATAAGAAGGTTGGTTGTAGACCTCTGTTCCTATGGATGAGGTCAGTGGATGGTGCCTAGCAACTCGACAGGCACCACCCTCTACTTTCCAAGGTCAGTCCAATGTGGTAGATATGAGCATCTTAGCCTGGGGTAGGGATGAGGGGCTGTGGTGGATCAAATACCCTATAGAGAGCCAGATTTTCTGGATACAAAGCAATAGCTGACTCATTCTGTGATTGACCTTGGCATCTTATCAGATGCTCCGCCACCCACAGAATCAATCACTGTATTTAGAAGTTAGAAAAGACCTTCCTGACTTACTTCCTCCTTGACCCAGGAAGAGGCCCATCAAGTCCAACCCAAACCTTATCAGGAATATATTCTACAACCACCTCCCCCCCCACAACAGCTAATCATCCAGTCCTATCTGAAATTACTCTACTTTTTAGGAAGTTATTTATCCATTCATTCACTTGTTTTCTTTTTGTTTATCTATCTTATTTATCTATGTATCTATCCATTCATTCATCTGTTCATTCATTCATTCTTTTTTGTATCCAGCTTAAATTTAATACTCTTTTAACTTCTACTCTTTGCTCTGAATTTTGCTCTCAGTACTCAAACAAACTTGCATATGACAGCCCTTCAGTTATTTGAAGAATTCTCCCCTATCACCCCTGAGTCTTTTCTTCTTCATAATAAGCATTCCTGGTTCTTTGACTGGTTGTAGTATTCTGGTTGCCCCCTGTTGGATATAATAAAGCTCGTTTCCACCCAGAACTGAATACACACAGTACCCCAGATGTGTTCTGCCAGAGCAAATTACAGTGGCCATAACCTGGGGTTCAACTGACAAATTAACAAGTTGTTTTAACAACATTCTCTTAATTAACCTGTGCTACAGTTTCTCCAGCTACAAAATGTAAGGGAAAGGGCAAACTCTCTCTACTTCTGAGGCTCCCTTGAACAATGTTCCAATAAAAGGAGATTTTTGGAAGATGAATTAATGGGAGGGGAAGTGTGTTGGCAGCAGATAGCAAATGGTAGATGGCGTGGTAGGAAGAGCACTGCTCAGAATCCCTAGATATAGGTCTTAATTTTATCACTAACTGGTATCTTTGGGGTTCCAGTTTCCTCATTTGTAAAATGATAATAGTAATATTTTAGAAATTCATTCATTCATTCATCCATCCATCCATCCATCCATCCATCCATCCATCCATCCATCCATCCATCCATCCATCCATCCATCCATCCATCCATCCATTCTTCCATCCACCCACCCATCCATCCATTCCACTGGCACTTGAACTAATATGTGTACATGCAGTTCTAGGAACTATATGAGATAAAAAAAAATGAAGAGGACAGTTTCTACCCTAAATAAGACAGTCCACAGATGGTAATAACAAAAGGCCGACCACACCTCTTATTTATGGTAAGTATGGGACTGGGAGGGGAGGGGCATTTGACTTGGGCTCTTTAGAACCAGTAGGTTTTTTATGCAAATGAAGCTGAGGAATTCTAGGCTGAGATAACTATGAGCAAAAGTCTCAGAAACAGAGAAGCCTAAGATGTGATCAGGCAAAGGGAGAGTTTGGCTGAAGTGTGCGGTTTGAGTCAGGGTAGTATAGTGAGAAGTGTATTGTGTGATATGAGTAATATGGCCAAGTCATATGAGGAGCGTCAAGATTAGATAGTAGAGGGCCTTGAATGCAAGGCTCAGCAATCGGCATTTTATTTCTCAGGTAAAGTGCTCTGCCCATATAATAATGGGTTAGAAGGAGGATGGTCAGCAATGAAAACACTATTCCTGCCAGGTGGTCAGGAATGATAATGCATAGAGAAGACTAATGTGAGCACAAGGCTGGTATTCAGACGAGGCAGAGTGGAAGCAGAGAGGCTAATTCTGCTCAGTACCTGCCTTTAAGGGCCCAGATATTTTCCTCCCCGGCCTCTGGGGAATGTGTCCTTTCCCAGAAGCAGCTGCAGTGACCAGCTTTCCCCCTCCTTCTCCTCCCGGCAGTACTTGCCATGATTCACTGTAATTACATGGGCCAGACTGCTGATCCTGCAGGACCAGAGGGTTGTCTGTCCTCTGCAGCCTCTCTCTCCCCACCCTCTGCCAGAAAGAATGGCCTGGTTTTAGGAAGAGGCTCTCAAAGCTTGAACTAGAAGCCAAGACACAGTGACCCGTGTGTGGGTCCCTCTTTCTACCCACATGCCTTTTTTTGTTTTTGTTTTTGTTTTTTTAGTGAGGCAATTGGGGTTAAGTGACTTGCCCAGGGTCACACAGCTAGTAAGTGTTAAGTGTCTGAGGCCAGATTTGAACTCAGGTACTCCTGATTCCAGTGCCGGTGCTCTATCCACTGCGCCATCTAGCTGCCCCCCCCCACATGCCTTTCTACCCATATCCAATGGGTCTTGTGTGTGTGTATGTGTGTGTGTGCACTCGTGCCCCATTGGTGGAGTGAGTAATAGGAATTCAGAACAGCTATCCCAGCCACCTTGATGGAAAAGAGATGTTTATCTCACAAGGTCCTTCCTGTGAGCTCAGCTTTATCACCATCTCCATAATGAGAGATAGGTAGAAAGAAGTAATGGCAACCCCTAAGTAAAAGCTGGTTTTGCAGGCTCTTTGGGTGGCCCTGGGACATCTGGGGATCAAGACATTGGCAGAACCAGCATAAAGCACTTGTGTACTATAAGGCAAGATGTGAAAATCTTTTCTCCCCACCCCCAGCATTTGAAAATTGAATTCCTGGTGTATTAGTTTACATTAGAAAGGTTGAGTTTTTACCATAACACATTGGATGTTATAAATTGAGTCCCTAAAAGGCACTGAGAGCAGAATTTTTCTAGATGAAATGTGTATAGTAGGCAACTAAGTGGAGTGTTCTGGAGGTGGAGTCAGGAAGATCTGAGTTAAAATCCTACCTCCCCATTTGCTTGCTGTGTGACCCATGCAAGTTGCCTAACTTCTTTCATCCTCAATTTCCTCATGTATAAAATGAGGGTGATGATAATAGCTCCTACCCTATGGGGTTGTTGGGAGGATCAAATGAAATAGCATGTAAAGCACTTTGCAAACCTTAAAAATCATTTCATAATTGCTAATCATTAAAAATTGGTATTAGAGGGGGCAGCTAGTTGGCTCAGTGAGTGGATAGAGCACTGGCCCTGGATTCAGGAGGACCTGAGTTCAAATCTGATCTCAGACACTTGACACTTACTAGCTGTGTGACCCTGGGCAAGTCACTTAACCCTCATTGCCCTGCCACCCACCAAAAGTGGTATTAGAAAGTGTGTTTCTTGTTCCTCCCCATCTGCATGTGGTGCTTTGGCAGCTGCTGGCCTTGACTAACCCTGGGCCTAGTTCTTGATATGGGTTCTGGAGACTTTATGGTGAGTCCATCCCGAGGTAGCCAGGCCTTTCCCCCAGACAGGGGCAAAGACAAATTACCTGGAGTCTTACAAATTGCTCACTCATAACAGATCCCTCAAGAGGTAAAGAGGTAACCTTCAGATACGTGTGTATACATATACATGTATGTATGCATGTGTGTATATACATAAAGACATGTATTGTATGTATATGTGTGTATGTGTGTAATACACAAACACATATCTATGTATGCATACACACATAGAGATATTTTTTGCTTGATATCTTAGATATCATTGGTATAGAGAAGAGAAGGGAAGGAAAATTCCTTCCAGCAACACACAATACTTTATGCATAATGAGCACTTAATAAATGGTTTTTGACTTGTATAACTTTTGGTCTTAGAAAATTTCATTCAGAAGACAAATGACTTGCCCAGAGTCACACAGTGAGTATGTTTTAAAGGCAGGACTTGAATCCAGGTCAGCCAGATTCCCAGGAAGGTTGTCTAAATACCCTCCCTTTTGCTGCAACCTTTGCAACTTTAGTAATAATGACAATATAACACCTGGCTTTTAGAGAAAATTTTTAAGGTTGGCAAAATGCTTTATAGCCTTTTGATCCTAAGAGCAGCCCTGTGGGCTGAGTGCTATTATCTCTGTTTTACAAAGGAGGACATTGAGACTCAGGGAGGTTAATTGATTTTCCCTGGGTCTCAAAATTGCTTTTCTGAGTCCCAATTTGAACTCGGGTCTTCTTGACACCAAGGTGAACTCTCGAATTGCTTGTGATGTGTATTTGAGAGGATCCAAAAGTGTCTATTGGGTGGATGTTTGGAAGTCTCCCATTTGATTCATCTTATTGGGTTAAAGCATTCTCTTCTTTCTATGGCTCCTCTTCCAAAATGTGATTGGCCCCTTGATAATTAATTTATGAAATTATGAAATGGGGGCAGGCATGCCCCAGGGTTTTTTGGGTATTCACCACGAAAGACCACATCTGGCAGAGGGAAATGGGGCGGCAATCCCTTTAACAACCAGAGAGAGTGTGTAGACAAAAAAAAAGGATAGAAAGTCCAGAGACAAGGGGCAAAAGGGGTGCAGAGGCAGGCAGTGTGGTGGAAAAGTTGGCCAGGGGGAGAGGCATAGAGTCTTACTCGTGTAATCCTGAACTACAGTTGGGAGAACTTGGTATCATGGACCCGAAAGAGATGGAAAAGTATGGGCGGGTAGGGCAGGAGTTTGAGGTTTTTTGGGGATCAGGTTAACTTATCTGTGCCACCTTGGAGTTAGATCATGAATATATTCAAATCAACTTAAAATTACCAGTAAAACATTTAAGTTAACATATCTACATCATCTGCCCAGGGCTATACAACTAGTAGGTATCTAAGACCAGATTTGAACTCAGGTCCTCCTGAGTTCAGTGCTCTATCCACTGCACCACCTTATAGGTTATTAAGAAATTCTGTTTGGAGACAAATGGGGTCCCAAAGAGTCAGACACAACTGAACAACAGAAGAGAAGCAAGAAAACCCTGCATTACCTGTCAGGTAACGGCAATGTGCCAGGATGTGATTTTGGGTTATTGTATGAGAAATTTGTCAATTATGCTCCTTTGACTTTTGACATGATTTGCATATGACTAAATGGAGTGCATTTGCTTATGGGTAGAGGGAGTTCCCTCACCAGGGAATTCTCCGTACCCCTGAAATCAGACCCAGCCCCTATCCCCTAATGCTATCATGAAGGTAAGTCCTGTAGTTGAGAGAAGAGATCAGTGAGAGCTGCAGGAACTGAACAGGTCAGTAGGAAAGAGCCCCGGATGTCTGTGCTTGACCTTGTCTTGTTTAGCATTGTTATGCATCACCTGGATAAAAGCACAGTTGGCCTGCTCATTCATTCTGCCCCTGACACCAAGTTAGGAGCAGTGGGCAACATGGCGGAGGATGGTCCAACAGAGTCCCAACAGGCTAGAACTTTGGTTCAAGCCAGAAAGGGCCTTTAGAAACTGTCTGGTCTAAGTACTCTTTGTTCCAGATTTAGACACAGAGGCCCAGGGAGGTAGAAGGTACCCCTCCCCGACCCTGCCCTCACCCCATCTAAGAGCTGAGATTAGAACTCAGAGTCTTCCTGCTTGCCTGGAGTCCAATGCTCTTCCTGCAACACAGACACCCCAGGGCCCTTTAAAGAAAGGTCTGGATGAACATTCCTCCAGAACGCAACTCCACGTTTTCAGTGATGAGGGGGAGGAGAAGTTATGAAATGCTGAAACTCAGACTCTGTTTTGATTCTGAACACACCCACACTCCTGACACAGAGGGAAGATTAGTATGGGGATGCCTGGAGATAGAGCTCCCGAAGACTGAACACACACACACACACACACACACACACACACACACACACACCCCTCCCATACCCTACTCTGTACCAGTCCATGACATTCACATGAAAATCTCCACCTTCTGCCTCACTTTGGATCACCACTGTTGTATTCACGTGTGTGTGTGTGTGTGTGTGTGTGTGTGTGTGTGTGTGTGCCTTCTACAAAGAAAAGGACCAGGGGCTGGCTGAAGGCTAAGGAGAGAAATCGGCAAACAAAGGGGTCCCTGTCTGCAGCTGTCTGTCCCTGCAGTACTATCTCAGCCACAGCCACAGCCCGGTAACTATCAACCAAGAAAACAAAAAACCACAGCTATGTAGCTACAAACAACCATCATGGGTGTTTACGTATTACTAGAGTGACAGGGCCAGACTCCAAACACACTGAGAATCCTTTGCCATCCTTTGAAACAAGGGCCCTAGGAGCAACAGAGAGGTCTGAATGAGAGGCAGAGGTTTTTTTTTTTAAAGGTGAGGCCTTAGAGATCATCTGGTCTAATTCCAACCCCACTCTCACTTTACTAATGGGGAAACTGAGGCTTAAAGGGATAGAAGTGACTCGTCCAAGATCATGGCACCCAATGAGTGTTTGATTCTGGGGACAGGCCAAGGATGAAGTGACTGAATGAGGGTTGGCAAGAGAAGAGAATTTTCCATGTTTGGTGGCTCCTGGCCTTGTCTCTCTTCTCCACCCCACATTCTCCACCCTGTGTGCCTCTTTAGAGCAGGCAGACAGAACTCTTCCAAAAGACTTCTTGCTCTCTCCTCACTTTTCACACTTGGGCTGAGATTTCAGGCCCTTCCCGGGAAGCTTTGGCAAGAGCTGAGAAGGAGAAAGGGTTCTACCCTTCTGGCTCTGGCCCTGGGCAGCCGGCCTTGGTGCTTCCATATCTGGCTTTTTGACCACATGATATGGCATAGGTACCGGGAAGAGCAGTGGAACAGCCTTCAGGAGACCTGCCCAAGGCCACACTGTGCGTTAGTGCCAGGGCTGAAATCATGAAACCTCTCAAAACTAGGAGGGGCCTTAGAGTATTGGAATCTTTTTTTTTTTCCATCTGTAAAATAAAGAACTCGATCTAGATCATGGGTTTCTATCTTTTGTTGTTATTGCCTGACATTCTGGTGCAGCTGATGGACTCTTCAGAAGATGTATTTTTCTAAATATATAAAATTAAATCTATTGGATGACAAAGAAAACCAAGTATATTGCAGTACAGTTATCTGGTGGTTTTTTTTTTTTTTTAAGTACACAAAAAAATCCCTTGGACTAGATAATCTCTAGGACCTGATCCAGAGTAGAAGACATCACTGTTTCACAGAATTTGGCACTGATGGGACTTCATAGGCAAATACAAACCTGGCCAACAATCTTGTAGGACCTCTCCATCCTCAGGGCTCTCCTTCAGTTTTCCATGTGCTTCTCAGCATCATGTCCAGAGCACTTTGGTGGGATATAGGTGTTAAGGGCTAAAATTCTAGCTAAACTGTCTAAAATATCTAATGAGTGGTCGCCAATAAATTATAAGCTTTAGCAAGAGTTAGACTTTTAAGCATTTATTAAGGAGAATAAGAGTTTGGTAAAGAGAGAAGAAAAGGCCTAGATTCCTATCTATTAAAGGGAGAGCGCATTTCTAGCTCCGCTCTCCACCAGTGTCCTCAGGAAAAAGAGCGAGACTGAGCGCCAGTCTCTTCCTTCCTCCTCCCACTAGCCCGCGTCACTTCCTGACGCCAAAGAAGAGACTCCTGGTCTTGCCCTCAAAGACCTTCACTTCATGGGCGGAACTCTTCTACAGTAAGTCTCCAGCAGGTGGCATTATTCCAATCGTTACACAGGGAAGTGGAGACAAATGAATTTTCCTTCCGCTCAACCCAAGCTAGAGCAGATCTACCATTAGGTTTAAGGAAGACAGGATAGAGAAAAGATCATAAAATCATCCATTTAAAATTGGGAGAGAACCTCAGAGCTCATCAAGGCCAACCCCCTCATGTATAGATGAGGAAACTAAGAGGCAGAGAGGTCAAATGATTTAATTAACGATTGAATTAATTAATCAATCAACCAATCAATTAATTAAATGAATCTCAAAGGCACATAGGTGGGGAAACTGTGTACCTGAGATTCGAACCCAGGTCCTTGGACTCCAAACCCAAAGCTCTTTTCACGATACCGCACTTCTTACTTCATCTTATACTTTTTTGTATCCCCTGCTAGGGCCTCACACTTGCTCAGTAAATGTTTGGTATTAAAAATGGTCAATGACCATTGACTCCATCTTCTATTTTTTTCCATTTATTGATCAGTATTTATTAAGCACCTACTATGTGCAAGGTGCCTGGTGATAGGCAAAATGAAAACTAGTTTCTACCTTCGAGGATCTTACAGTCCACTAGAATCCACATGCAAAATGCTGTGGGATTGCCCAAACAGCATCATCATTGGTCCTCCTCATAGAATTCCTGCTAGAATTCCCTTGGAGTAGGCAGGTTTCTTTGTTGTTGTTGTTGTTGTTGTTTTCTGTGGGGCAATGGGGGTTAAGTGACTTGCCCAGGGTCACACAGCCAGTAAGTGTCAAGTGTCTGAGGCCGGATTTGAACTCAGGAACTCCTGAATCCAGGGCCGGTGCTTTATCCACTGCACCACCTAGCCACCCCAGGCAGCTTTCTTTTGCTTTCTTAGCTGAAAGAATGCTGCTTTCCCTCAGTGAGGAAGTACATTAAATAGCATTGACCTCTTTACTTGGCACTGATGGGACCTCATAGGCAAATACAAACCTGGCCAACAATCTTGTAGGACCTCTCCATCATCAGGGCTCTCCTTCATTTTTCCATGTGCCCTTTCTTTCTCCCATGGGTGACTCTGGGTCTTAGGAGTCTTTCCTTAGCCAGACCTAGTGCAAGGTTCTTAAGATATTTTTTTAACTTTCTCTCTTGGGCATCCCATCTTATAGCTCTTGGGTTGACTAGTGTCTCCCTATTCTTGCTTGCCTTCCAGGATTCTTCATTTCTCTTCCAATTTTCCTGGCCTGGGTAGGAACAAACTTCTTCTCCCAGTTTCACCTGGGATAGTTGTATTTATGTTCTTCTTTTTAAAATAGAACAAGACAAAACTTTTAAAGGGAAGGGGATAAAATCTCACAGTTCTGTAACTCACCAATTCTGTGTCCTGGGAGCTCTTTTATTTGACTTGTAATCTAGTCATATTTGGCTGACTAACTACCCCTTTTTCTTATCTAGTTAGCATAGAAGCCAGCCCTTTCCATTAGACCAGCTGCCCTGTTTTCTATGCAGGGTATCTTTTTTTTTTTTCAGGACAACGAAGCTTAAGTGACTTGCCCAGGGTCACACCGCTCGTAAGTGTCAAGTGTCTGAGGCTGGATTTGTTTGAACTCAGGTCCTCCTGAATCTAGGGCTGGTGCTTTATCCACTGTGCCACCCAGCTGCCCCTACATGGTGTCTTTTGTATGGTGGTCCCTGCTAGTAACTCATCCCCACTCCCTTTACTCTCTGCTTTAAAGTTGGTACCTCTTTTCACCCTTCCCATCTCCCATCAGGGTGCTTCTAATTGTTCTTAATTTTCTGCTTTTTTTCAGAGCTGAAAAATACTAACACCAGCTGGGCCCAATTAGACATTTCATGCTTGTCCCAACCCAACTAAGTTCTTACAATCTCAATAAATATTTTACATATAGAGTAATATTGACATATGACTTCCACCAAAACAAGGGAAAGGTCACTTCATCACGCATGTCAACACTGTGAAGAGGAGAATAAGCAGTGAGGTAGATTTGGAACTGAATGAATGAGCTACCCCCAAAGAGTCTAGGTGACCCAGTGGATAGAGTGCTAGGACTGGAGTAAGGAAGACTCGTTGAATTCAAATCTGACTTTACACACTTACTAGTTATGTGACCCTAGGCAAATCACTTAACCTGCCTGGCCTCAGTTTGCTCATCTGTAAAATGAGCTGGTGAAGGAAATGGCAAACTGTTTCAGTATCTTTGCCAAGAAAACCCCAAATAGGGTCATGAAAGAGTCCGACACGACTGAACGACCCAACAACAAAAGGATAGCAGTTAGAGGATTCATATTAGCCTAGACATAAGACCCTAGCGGCTGAGGGCCCCCAGCACTGTACTGGAGTCTGTGGCATTCAACATTTTTATCAGTAACTTGGATAAAGGCACAGAGGGCATATTTATTGAATTTCCAAATGACACAAAGCTTGGTGGCATAATCAACCTGTTGGACGATCAAGTCAAGATCCCCAAAGAAAGTGATAGGCCAAGATGCTAGTCTAAGACCAATATATGGAATTTAATCAATTTGAAAATAAATTCCTGAACTAGGATTAAAAAAAATCCCACTAATTATTCAAGAATAGGATGGCTAAGGGATGGCTAGACAGTGGTACATACGAAAAAGGTCTTGAAGTTTAAATAGCTGTGTAACGATTGGAATGACGCCACCTGCTGGAGAGTTACTATAGGAAAGCTCCGCCATGAGGAGAAGGCATCTGAGGGCAAGCCATGCGGCTTTCCTTGGTGTCAGGAAGTGACATTTGCTTGTGAGTACTGTCTATCAAAACTACCAGCCAATCAACTTGAGGAGCCTCCCATTTCTGGGAGGAGAACACAAAGTAGGAAGCGGATGCTGGCAGTGGGGTTCTCTCTCTTTTTGTTCCTGACCTCGCCATGGCTGGTTGGATGATGGGGTCTCTTAGAAATAGTCAGATTTTTACCTTTCTCTCTGATCCTAATGCTCTTTAATAAATACTTAAACACTTAAATACTCTTGCTAAAGCTTATAATTTATTGGTGACCACTCATTAGATTTTAGATAGTATAGCTAGAATTTTAGCCCCTTACAGCTGCAAGGTCAAAAGTGTGACCTGGCAGCCAAAGAGGTAATTGTGATCTTAGCATCCATTAATAGAAATAGTATAGAGAAGAAGGGATGGAATAAATCTTGCTTTGTTTGACACTTAAAACTTGTTGCCACCTGGTTCCTTCCTATCTTTCCAGACTTCTTACTCTTGTTGTTGTTGAATCATTTCAGACTTTTTGTGACCCCATTTGGGGTTTTCTTGGCAAAGGGAGTGGAGTGGTTTGCCATTTTACAGATGAGAAAACTGAGGCAAACAGTTATGTGACTTGGCCAGAGTCACACAGCTAGTAAGTGTCTGAGGTGAGATTTGAACTCAGGAAGATGAGCCTTCAGGATTCCAGGCCCAGCGCTCTATTCACTATGGCATCACATAGCTGTCCTACTTTACTCCCCTCCATGTATTATAAGATTCAGCTTCACTGGCTTCTTTGCTATTCCTCAACATGACACTTCATCTCCCACCTCCTTACTTTGCACTGGCTGATCCCTGTGGTTGGGATGCTCTTCTTTCTCACCTCTGCCTCATGAATTTCCCTGACTTCCTTTAAGACCCAGCTCAGTATCTTCCTTCTAAAGTCAGTCTTTCCAGGTTCCCCCACCTGTTAGAGCCTTCCTGGCTGAAGTTATCTTCCATCTTCTGGATATGTCTTGATTGTACTTATTCATATTGAATGTGAAGATGCCTGAGAGCAATGGCTGGGTTTTTTTTTTTTTTTAATCTTTCTTTGTATCCCGAGAGTGTAGCAGTGTCTGGCACATAGTGAGCCTTTAGTAAATGTTTGTTGACTGAGTGTTGGCCAAATGTCTTGGAAAGAAAATGTTTGGAGCACTCTATTGTGGGTAACACATTTTAGGAAGGGCATTGACAGACTAGAACATACAAAAAGGAGACCAATCAGAAGCCTGGAGACAATGCTATCTGAGGGTCAGTTAAATAAACTAGGATTATTTAGCCTGTAGAAGAAAAAACTTGATTGGGGGAAAGGGGTGGTGGGTAGACATGATAGCACTCTTCCTGTAGTTGAAAGGCTGTCTTATAGGAAATGAACTAGATATATTCTGCTTGGTCATAGAGGACAAAACAAGGAAAAAGGTGAGGAAGGTACATTGCACTATGTTAAAAGTAGCAAAATGAGTAGTTCAGATAGTGGGAGCTGAAAGGAGGGATTGCTCATTCTTGGCTGGCACCAGAGGAAACTTTAAGGTTAGGGAAGGATATATATAGGTTGGGCCTTGAGACCAGGACTTGGCTGGGTAGAGAAGAAGGGAACACTGTCTAGGTATAAGAAGCTGGAATGAACAGGATGTGGTCAGGGGTAATTGAGCCAGTATGACTAAAGCTGAGAATGTATATTTTGGAAATAAATTTGGTTGAGTAGGGTTAGGTGATATTGCATGGACTACTGAATGGCAGACTGAGAATGGTAAGATTTGAAAAGCAATGGGGAGTCTTTGTTGATTCCTAGATGAGGGAATGCTACAATGAAAACCATGTATTAACAAGGTTGGTTACAGCATATGTGTATGAGAAGGGGGCAGATTGTAACTGCAGCTAATATCTGCTGCTGTCGGGCAGCTAGGTGGCACAGTAGATAAAGCACTGGCCTTGGAATCAGGAGAACCTGAGTTCAAATCTGGCCTCAGACACTTGACACTAACTATGTGACCCTGGGCAAGTCACTTAACCGTCATTGCCCTGCAAAAAACAAACAATATCTGCGGCTGTCCATCATGGACAGTTTGTGCTAAAGACCAAAGCCACTCAAATTTTCAGGAAGCTGCTGGGGGCTTGGAGACCAAGGAGACACAGTTAATCACTCAGACAGTCAGTCAAAAAGCATTGATTAAACAATTACAATAAGCTAGGCATTGTGTTAAGTACTGGAAATGCAAAACAGGAAAAAAAATGTTCTTTGTCCTCAAGGAATTTACATTCTAAGGGAAGAGATAATGTGCAAATAAGCAAGTACATATCTGATATACTGAATGGAAGTTAACCTCTGATGGAAGGGATGGGCACAGGTGTGTGTGTGTGTGTGTGTGTATGTGTGTATAGGAGTGGAAGGACAGAAAAGGATTTCTGTAGGACATAGGATTCAAGTGGAGTCTTGAAGGAAGCCAGAAAAACTGAGTTGGGAGTGATGAGAGAGAGCATTCTGGGTATGGGGTGCCAAAGATGGGAGATAATGTTATGTGTGATGAACAAGAAGAGGGCCAGGGTAGCTAGATTAAAGAATATGTGGAGGGGAATAAAGTGTAAGGAGAATGGAAATGGTCTTCTGGGTCATGTGACCAAATAAGATGGAGGACCACATATTTTCTCCAGTCTATGGGACCTCTTCGGATAAGATTTGTATGCGAAAAATAAAGCAAAGCAGCTGTCTTCACAGACTATGTTTTAAGAACAACTTTGAGCAACCAAATAATTTTGACTATTATAAATACCCAAATTAGCTACAATGGACTTATGAAGAAAAAATGATATCTGCATTCAGAGAAAGAACTGATAAATAGAAGTATGTAAAGTATGGATTTACATATGTGCATATGTATATGTTTAATGGTGTGGGGGAGGGAAAAAAGAATTACATGATAATTTTGTTATATATTTAAAATGAAAAGCAAGTTGTACATAATAGACTTGAAGTTTCATGTGCATTCCTCTTTTTTCTATTTTACTTTGTTATGGAAATGTTTGTATTACTTCTAAAGTTCAGAATTTAAAAAAAAAGAAAAAAGAAAATACTAATAAAATTATAAACTTCTAGCCAATTGGATTAAAAGGAAGTAAGCAGAAAAAAATCAAATGGCAAACAAACAAGGTGAAATCAAAAGAAAACTAGATGAAACAAAAAGAATTATCAGAAAGCATTATGGGGCAGCTAGGTGGTGTAGTGGTAAAGGACCAGCCCTGGATTCAGGAGGACCTGAATTCAAATCCAGCCTCAGACACTTAACACTTACTAGCTGTATGACCCGGGGCAAGTAATTTAACCCTCATTGCCCCTCAGGGGGGTGGGGAGAAGCATTATGTACAGTTTTCTGCTAACAAAACTGAAACACAAAATAAACAGAGGAATGCCTTAAAAAAATATAGATCCCTCTAAGTGAACAGAAGACCAAATAGAAATTTTTAATCATTAAATCTCAGAAAGAAGAAATAGAATTTGTTGTAAAGGCACCACCAAAGAAGGAAAACAGAGAAATGAACAAAAACCACTCCTGATCATGGTGAATTCATGGGAGAATTTGATCAAACTTTTCAAGACCAATTAGCACTCATTCTACTCAAAGTATTCTCAAAAATTGAGAAAACAGGAAAAACCAGGAAAGGATAAAGCATAGAACTATAGACCAATATAATTAATGCATATTGATTCAAATATTTTAAATTAAATGCTGCCAGACAAATCATTTCTTTAGGCTCTACTCCTGATTTTCTCTTCCAGGCCCCAGATCTACATCGGTAGTTATGACATGGCTCTTGCTCAAGTCCCTAGTTATAGAGTAAAATTCAAACAATTGGCTGGGGCTTGAGGTCCCAGCCCAGTTGTTTCCATTGTGCCCTTATGTTGCAAATAAAAGCAAGGTCAACCACAAGTGTTTATGAGAAATAGTATTAAATCCTACAAATGTATTCTTCAAGATAATCTTAAAAAGAAAAATTAAAAAAGAAACAAGAAACAAACAAATAGCTCACACAATTAAGTGGAAGTAAGTCAGGGTCAGGGTAAGGCTCAAACTTTCCTTGACTTTTCCTCGAGTTTGGGTTTCTCTCATTTTTCATATGCTTGGGCTGAGTGCCTGTGATAAAAACACAGTTACACAACTCCCAACTTGTCCATTTAGTCATCCCTCCTGGTCTTGAAGAAGGGAACAACAGATGGGGCAGACACCAGCTGCTGTCATGGAGGGACTAACACTCTCACCTTACCCTCACCTCATCTCCTATTCTCAAGTCCCCAGACTCCCACCCAATGCCCACCTTAGTTTTCTCTTCTGACCAAGGGCTGATCTCTAGTTAGTTTTCTCTCTTTCCAAACTTGGAAGAACAACAGTCCCAGTTTTTGTGGCCAGTTAACACTTTCTAGAGATTGTAACAGGAAGACATAGGTCTTGTTCTCAGGAAGCTTGTAGTCCATTGTGGGGTGATTAGCGGAGATATATGTACTCAAATAACTCTTAAACAAGGGTCAAGGCTAATAAAGAAATATGTTTTGCATGACTCTACATAAATAATGGATATCATATTACTTGCTTTCTCAGTGGGTGGGGGAGCAGCTAGAAGGGGAGAAAGGACTTGGAAATTTAAAAAAATGTTCCTAAATGGTTGTAAATTATAGAATGCTATATCCTGGGTGAGATGAAAATTATAAATGGAGGAAATGTACAGGAGAAAGATCATTGGATTGGGAGTAAGAGGGAAACTGTATTCAAATCCTATCTCTCATTACTTATTACCTTCGTGACCTTAGGAAAGTCACTTAGACCAAAGGTTCTTAAACTGTGGGTCTCGACCCCAAATGGGATCATGTAACTGAATGCAGGGGTTGTGAAAAATTTGGCGATGGTAAAAGGTTATGTCTACCTATTTTATATACCTATATACTTGGGGTCTGGTAAAAATTTCTCAGGCAAAAAGGGGCCACCGGTGGAAAAAGTTTAAGAAGCCCTGATGTGTATTACATGAGCCTCATTTTATATGACAATAAAAAGAGTTACTGTTAAGAAAAAAATGCTAAAAATAAACAAATAGAAAAGTAGACAAACAAACAAATAAATAAATGAGCAAGGATTGAATCTTTGGTGTTCAGGGGTGCCTTCATCCAGGAGGTGTTACCTGAGTTGGGTCTTTAAGGACAGGTAGATAATCAACAGGCAAGATGGGAGCAGGGTGGAAGGCAGAATAAACAAAAAAGCTAGAGAAAGAAAGGATCAGAATTGGGGAATCCCTTGACAAATCCATTCCCTATCAAATCTAAGTAAGTAGGCAGCTTTATTTGGCAGGAAGAGGACTATTCAGGCACCAAATGTCTTCAGAGATGTACTGTTGGAGCAGTGGTACTGGGCAAGAGGTAAAGATTAAATTGTGGCTTAGGTGGGACTGATAGAAAAGGACTGGGAACAGTTTTGAGCCATCCTCTTGGCTCTTGGGGGATACAATGTAACCTGGTTCTTCATTGGATGTAAGATTTTGAACTGTCAGGTTTCTTAGAATTCATCCAGTCCAATCCCCTCATTTTTATAAATGAAGGAACCGAGGTCTAATGATGTTAATTGACTTGCTGAAGCTCACACAGGGTATAAGTGCCAGAGTCAGGATTCAAACCTAGATCTCTTTTCCCAATCCATTTTTCTTTTGCGTGAGACTTGGTTTCAGAGAGACTTTGATTCAAATCCTGACTCGGTTTTATTGAATTGACCTGAACTGAATGAGTTTTCCTGCGATTCTCTTGAGGGCTCAAGAATAATAAGAAAAAACCCAAACCCAAACCTGAATAATAACAACATAACAAGAGACATAGCTAACATTTACAGGATGTTTTATAATAATAACAAAACACTTACATTACATTGTCTTATTTGATAATGAAACAGGCAGCAGATTGTAGTGGACAGAGTTGTGGCCTTCTAGTTGGTAAGCCCTGTGTTCGAATGTTGCCCCAAGCACTTAGAACAGTATGACCCTGGGAAAGCTTCATAAACCCTCTGAGTTTCCATCAGTCATTCAACTAGCATTTTAAAGCACCTACTATGTGCCAGGCATTGTGCTAAGCACTGAGGTTCCCCCCCAAAAGCCCCCCAAAACTCACCCTAAACCCCCAAACAGTTCCTATTTTCAAAGAGCTCACAGTCATTTTCCTCATCTGCAAAAGTTACTAAAATAACACACATGGATTTCTTTTAAGGAACAAATGAGATGATATGTTAAAGCACTTTATAAATCTTAAAAAGCTATGCAAATGTTAGTATTATTATTATTATTATAACCCATCCTCACAATAATTCTGTGAGGAGGTTAATACATATATCATCATCTTCATTTTGCAGGTGATACAACTGGTCCGGAGTCAGGAAGACTCATCTTCCTGGGTTCAAATTTGGCCTCAGACTCTTCCTAGCTGTATGACCCTGGGAAAGTCACTTAACCCTATTTGCCTCAGTATCCTCATCTGTAAAAATAAGCTGGAGAAAGAAATGTCAAACCACTTTAGTATCTTTGCCAAGAAAACCCCAAATGGGGTCACAAAGAGTTGGACATGACTGAAATGACTGAACACCAACACCAGCACCAACAAATGACTGAGGCTCAGAGGTCAAGGGTCTCCTTTAAAGTCACACAGCTGTCATTGGCTGTGAACATACCCAGAGCCCCTGATTCTCAGTCCTGGGTCTGACTGAAAGCACCATGTAACCATGGAAATGTACTAGGAAATAAAATAATGGAGCCCTGAGTGAACCTGAAGGATGGCAAAGGTGCAAATGCGTCATATGAGAATTAGATAAAGGAGCTAAAGATGTTTAGCATGGAGAAAATAAGACTGAGAGAAGCATGATAGCCATCTTCAAGTATTTGAAAGTTTGTCTTGTGGAAAAGAGTCTTCAGCCTAGTCTACTAGGCCCAAGAGGGTAGAACTAGGTTCTAAGAGTAAAAAAAAAAAAAAATTGCCGAGAAGCAGATTTTGGCTTGATATGAGAAAAAAAACAAACAAATAACAAATTTCCTACCAGTCATTGCTGTCTGCACATGGAATGAGTTGCCTCAGAGAGTGGTGAACTCCTCCTCATTCCTGGAGAACTTCAGAGGCTGGAAAAATATCCATCAGGGAGGTTGTAAAGTACCTTGTGCAGGCACATTAGATCAGATTGGGGTATGATAGTAAATGTGTAACAAGCAGGTTTTCAGCAAAAAAAAAAAAAAAAAAAAGAGTATGTACACACACTTTTAAATTTAATCTGCATTATTACTACTTTATGTCTAGAAAAATCAGCTTAAAAATCAAGTTTTGATTTAGAGATTGCTGATTTCTGAGGTATAGATGCTCACACTATTTATTTGTTTTTTGTTTTTTTTTAGTGAGGCAATTGGGGTTAAGTGTCTTGCACAGGGTCACACAGCTAGTAAGTGTTAAGTGTCTTGCCCAGGGTCACACAGCTAGTAAGTGTTAAGTGTCTGAGGCCAGATTTGAATGCAGGTACTCCTGACTCCAGGACCAGTGCTCTATCCACTGTGCCACCTAGCTGCCCCTCACATTATTTATTTGATAATAAAGTTGACTCTAGCATGCCTTTGGGTCAGATGATCTCTGAGGTCCTGTCCAGCTTCTGAAACAATAACCCTTACATTACTGTGGTCACTGCCTATCAGGGCATCCTAACTGGGCAAAGTGATTCTTGGATATTTACACAGATTGCATTCCCTCTTCTGCCCATCCCCTCGATCCCCCAGGAATGTGAGTTCCTAGAGACCAGGGGTGGTACAGTTTTCATCTTTGTTTCTCTAGCACCTGGCCCCTTGCACATAGTAGGGGCTTTATAAGTATTTGTTGAATTGAATTGGATAATGTGCTTTCAAAAGTGTGAAGGGATTTGACTTCTAATAGTTTCCCCATAGCTCAGATCAAAATCTGGAACCCTCAGGAATATTTTTCCTAACAGGCTCCATAGACTCAAGGGGTTTGGGAAGGACTCCCAGAGGTCCATCCTCTTGTATCAGGAATGGAGAGTGCCTTAACTATCCAGATGAATCTTAGAAAAATGAACCTATTATTTCTTCCTGAATTTGTGAATGCATGCACATATGTGTGTGTGTCTCTGTGGGGGTGTGTATGTTTGAGGGGAATGGTAGGGGTTTGGAATAGTTTATTAAATAGTCTCCAAAGGCTCTTTGGTATGAAATTACTCCAGAAAAAAAATCAATATTTTGATGATCTAAGTGTAAGTGATTCAAAAACATATGGATCACATTTCCCACCCATACACACGGTTTTTAAAAATTAACAGGGAAATTGCTTAGGGCAAAAACGTGTTTATAATTTTATTGATCCCAAAGCATTTGGAAAAGATGCTCCAGAAATCAGAATGATGGATGTGTTTGGACCACTGATGGTGGTTTCATTTCCCTGCATTTTCTGTGAAGAGTCCATAAAGAGGGGTCCCCAAGAAGCTTTGGGATGGTGGCTAGTCTTAGGTGCATAAGCTTGTGGGAAGGGAAAACTTTGCTATGGTATTTTATTTTATTTTTTTTACTTTTATTTATTTTTATTTTTGCGAAACCTCCAGAACTAATTTTAAAATGACTTGGTTTTGGCAAACCTATGAGGTGTTAATTCAAACCCGAGTGTATTTCAAGGGAAATTTAATTTAAAAAATGTTTTCCTAGTTAGCTAGAAGACTGTACTGAGCAATAAAGATTCTTGTTCAAAAGTCATTAAATGAGACAAAAACAAAACAAAACAAAAACCCAAAACAAAACATGCAACAACTAGGCTCAGCATGACTAACATGGAAATGAACCCCTCTTCCCTGCTGCTCCCTTCCCAAATTTCTACACCCCACTGGCCCTAGTGGTGTCCTCAAATGCCAAAAACAAAATGAACATGTCCCAAGCCACTCACTGACAACTTTGTCAAAACTCTTCAACACTCACTCCCTTATTGCCAACTCTCCCTGCCACAGGATCTGGCATGACCCAGAACTGGTCTGCCCCACTCTGGAGGGCATGGCTCAAAGATATGGAGTGGGGATGGATGAAAGTAATAGACCTAAGTCCCAGTGCCAGCAATCCAAACAGAGAAGGCATCAACCCCTCCCCCCCACCTCCCACCCTTGAAGATATGGGCTTAGCTCTTCATGTGAAAATCTGAGTATGTATGTGCTTCAGGGGGTATGATTTGAAGTCCCCTAAAGCTTTCCTACTATCACTGGCAAAAAAAGAAATCTGATCTATCACATTGCCTGAAATTCCCACCACTGGAATCTTTAACCTATGGCCTACAGCTCTGTCTTTAGAAAGTCCCCACTGAATATAGCTTGCCTAGAAAGGGTAGTGTGACTCATTGGCAATCATTAACCCTTTAGTAGCATGATATATGGAAGGAACTCAATTGGGGAATCAGGAGACTTGTACTTTCTTTCATCCTGGCTGTGCCTCTAACCCACTGTGTAACCTTGGGCAAACACTTCACCATTCTAGTCCTTTGTCTCTTCATCTCTTGTGATGATTAAAATCAAGTGATTGGACCAGTGTTCTCTGAAGTCTCTTCCTGCTTGGATGTTCTGCACTCTTTGTTCTATCGACTTGGAGCCCTGCAGGATCTGAAGTCCAGTCTGAGTAAGTGCATTGGAAAACCACAGTGCTCCAAGATTTATGATGCACTGCTCAAGGAAAGCCAGAGGCAGAGAAAAGGGGAGGGATGGGTTCCTTTTTCCAGTCCCATCACATGAGTAAAGGCTAGGGTTGGAGGGACCAAGAAGGTAAAAGCATTGGATGCCTTTAGGCCTGGATGGAGAGAGCCAGAGATATAGAACTTAGCTTTAGAGTGGGAAAAGTTGCCCATAGGTAGAGGAAGGTCCAACAATTCAGGTTCCTAGCAATGCCTGGGAGCCTCTCTCTAGATGAGGTCTCTAAATGTGCTAATGTAATCTTCCATGGTCTTTTGCTTCCGCTATCCCCCACATCTCTAGACTAAGAAAGGAGGCAAATTGCTCTGCACCTCAGGGTTGCAAAGTACTAAAAACACTCATATTCAAGTCCTGGGCTCAACTCAAACCCTACCTTCTTCCCTGAATTTGTTTTTCAAAGGTACAGGCATTGATTTCATACCTATGAAAGAAACATGAAATAAGACACAAAGACTTGGTGTATTTGGAATAAGATTCAGTAACAACTTATAACTAGTTACAATCTGCTGAGAGGCTTATACTTAGAGCACCTCAAAACATGAAGCAGATGGGAAGACTACTGATTAGGCATTAGCTCTTCATTTGTTTCCCTTAGAGTCCTGGTCTTCTGATAAGCCAGGCCAGGGGCTTGGATGCCTTCTCTGGTTTGTGGTTGACTTCTCCAATCCAGAATCCCACAGGGATCCTTATGTACAATTTAGTAGCCCTATTTCTATTTGAGTTGGACACCCCTGGACCAGACCACTTCTGATGTTACATCTATGATCTTGATATCATTTCCACCAGATTAGTATGAAAGACTGTATTGACTGTTGTGTTAAAATCTAGGTAAACACTATCAATAGCATTCCTATTCTATTCTTTCAATAACTCTCTTTTGTGATAGCAACTTTTTCTAGATTTTCATTAACCATCTATTTGAGAATATATTCTAGGGGCAGCTAGATGGCGCAGTGGTTAGAGCACCGGCCCTTGGAGTCGGGAGTACCTGAGTTCAAATCCGGCCTCAGACAGTTAACACTTACTAGCTGTGTGACCCTGGGCAAGTCACTTAACCCCAATTGCCTCATTTAAAAAACAAACAAACAAACAAACAAAAATATATTCTAGGGGTGGCTAGGTGGCACAGTGGATAGAGCACCAGCCTTGGATTCAGGAGGACCTGAGTTCAAATCCAGCCTCAGACACTTAATACACTTACTAGCTGTGTGACCTTGGGCAAGTCACTTAACCCCAATTGCCTCACCAAAATTTAAAAAAATTAAACAAACAAAAGAAGAATATATTCTAAAAATTTCCCAGAAATTGAAGATCCCTTGACTCTAGTTTTGAAACTCCCCTTCCCCCCTCTAAAAATCAGGATAAGATTTGCCTTTCTCCAATGTCATATAACCTGTTCTACTCTTGAGATCCTTTAAAGATTATTGCCAGAAAGTGACTCAATGAACCTTTTGTCCTGGAATGTAGTAACCCATACTGTAGTATTGGATATAGGTAGTGTGGTAGATATATCACTGGGATGGGAGTCAGGAAAATTTGAGTTCATATCCTGTCCCAGATACTTACTAACTATATGACCTGGGCAAATCATTTAATTTCTCAGTCTCAAATTCCTCATTTGCAAAATGGGGATAATAATAGGACCTACCTAATAAAGTTGTTGTGTGGATTGAATGAAATTTGAGTATCTAGAAACCTTAAAGTGCTATGTCAAAATCACCACCACCACCATCAACACCACCACCACCACCACCACCACCACCATCATCAGTTTGTGTATACCAGGTGACTGTAGCTCATCAAGAATAGGGGTTGTTTTACTCTTGCTTTAATTATTTCAGTTACCAACTCCCTTGTAGTTATTTTTGGCCTGTCTTATTTAGTTCAAAGATTATTCTCCTTGGCAAATTAAACAAACACAAAACAAGAGATATGCATATGTGGTCACAATCATTGTCCCAGCCACTCCAACATATAGGTTCTTTTCCTTGTTTCTTTTTCTTCTCGCTTCCCAAATATAGCTAAAAATATCCTATTTGTTGTCCTTGGTATCCTTAGCTTGTCTTTCTAGTCTGCTCATTCTGAACTCCAATACTCCCGGCAATATTATTACAATACCTGGGCCAGTTTATATTCATTTTTTTATTACATGCCTTTTCTTCCCTCTTCTGTCCTTTTCTTTTTTTTTTTTAGTGAGGCAATTGGGGTTAAATGACTTGCCCAGGGTCACACAGCTAGTAAGTGTTAAGCGTCTGAGGCCGGATTTGAACTCAGGTACTCCTGACTCCAGGGCCGGTGCTCTATCCACTGCGCCACCTAGCTGCCCCTGTCCATGTCTTTTAAAAATTTGAAATGGTTGGTGACTTCCTGGTGTCTCTTTAGACAACTTCCCCCTTTCCTTTTCATGAGTCGTTTTTTCTTTGTATTTTTAGAATTTCTTTCCTAAAAGCTTCACAACCTGAGCTTCCTTCTTCTTTTCTTTTCTCTGAACCCTTTGAAATCTTTTCTAAAATCTAGGGTCCCTGTCAAACCACATCTAGATTTTCTCTCCACTGTCACAAATTTTAAGGTGAAGGGGTCATTTCTCTTGGAGGTTCCCATCCTTTCCATCTGATCAGTCCATTCACCCCTGGTGGTGAGACAGAGATTCATAATGGAATTTGCCCTGGTTGTTTCCTCCACCTTTTGAAAGATGTAATTATCATTGAGAGGAGTTAAATAAATGATCAGATGTAGGGGAGGTAAAATGAAAAGTAGTTCCTTCAAGGATAGACCCTCATTGAACTCTTCCCACCAAGAGTGAATGGGATGGGGGGAGAGAGAGACAGAAACAGAGAGACAGAAACAGAGATAGAGAGACAGAGAGACAGAGACAGAGACAGAAAAAAGAGAGGGAGAGAGAGGGAAAGGGAGAGGGAGAGGGGAAGGGGGAGAGAAAGAGACAGAGAGATAGAGAGACAGAGAGACAGAAAATTGAAGTCACCCATCACTGCTATATCTTGTCTCTGTGACAGGACTGTGATGTTTCCTAAGTGCTTTAGCTATTTGCTCTAGTTGGCCTTGGGTATATTCTGATGAGACTATCTCTTCTGATCTTCATTGACATAATCTATATCATACTTCCCCTCTCTGGCTCCTGCATTTCCTTACCTGAATGTGTGCATATGTATGTATATATTTAAATATGCAATATTACTTACTTGTTTCCTCTCATCCTCCCATACTTACTGTCCCATTTCTTTTGAATAAGGAATACACTATCTGAGCCTTGGGTCTCATCTCACAAAGTCTGAGTGAAACATTCCATTTCCTGATTCAATGCATTTGTATAAACTGACCCCTGTGCTTAGAATGTATTCTCTCCTCCTCTCCACCTTTCAAAAGACCTATTTGCCTTTAAGGCTCAAGGGTCACTTCCTCTTTAACTTTTCTGAACTTTCCATTCCTTAGTTTTCTCTGTCTCTGTCTCTCTGTCTCTCTCTCTATCTCTGTCTTTCTCTGTGTCTCTTTTTCTCTCCTCCCTAAAATACCACTCCCCCTTTTAATTTATTTTTATGTCTGATGTATCTTTTCCAGTAGAATGTAAGCTCCTTGAGGGAAAATACTATTTTTTTTATATCTCTGGATCTCCAATACCTACCATAATGCCCTGAATATTGCTGAGCCCAAGACTTGTTTACTGAATCAAGAAGTGAATTTATTCCTCTTGACTTCACTAATTTCTCCTTTCTGAATGTTTATTGTTATAATACTATAGGATAGATACAATGCAATACGAATACAATACACTACAATACGATGCAATGTGATATAATATGATACAATGCAACACAATATAGAATGGTAAAATGTGATATAATGTGATACAATATGATAAATACCATGTAACATAACACAGCACAACACAGTAGCAATGGGACACAGTGGATCATATACTAGATGAGGAAAGGAATGAGCTCTAATCCCTCCTCTGATACTTAGCTGTGCCAACACCTGCAATTTTCTTAACTTTGTTATTCAGTAAGCAAACATCAAGTACCTCCTGCGTAATAAACACTTCGGTATACACCAGAGAGACTAGAAGTTTAGCTAAAATGTAAATTCCTTTTGTCAAGGAGTTTATAATTTAGTAAGGGGAAACAAGACATACATTGGGATCAGTATGTTACACAATATTACGGTAGCCATCTCTGTGGTTTTGGTAATGCTAAGATTAGAGGATTCCAGAATTGGAAGGGACCTTTGAGGTCCATTCTTTTCTCTCTTTGGTCTCTCACTTGGACACCTCATCAGCTCCTGTGGGTTTCATGATCATCTTTACACAAATGACTCTAATATCTATATATCCAGCCACAATCTTCCTCCCTAAATCCAGTTCAGAATCACCGACTCTTTGTTGAACATTTCAAAATGGTTGTCCCAAGAGATGTGTCCATCTCATCATGCCTAAAACAGAAGGCATTGTTTGTCTTCTCCCTCCTTCCAAACTTTCCCTTTTCTGTTGAGGATACTACCACACTTCTAGACACGTGATTGCAAGCTTTGTGTCATCTACGTCTCATTCTTCCTCATTCACTCACTCCCCCATATCTAAACAGTTGTCACATCATATTATTTCTTCCTACACAGTAGCTTTCCCATTTATCCCCCTCTCTCCAGCCTCTCCATCATTGCTTGGACTATTGCAACAGTCTCTTTGGTCTCCTTGACTCAAATCTTGGCCCACACATAGCTGCCAAAGTGATTTTCCTAAAGTGCAGGTCTGACTGTGTCATGCTCAATTACTTCTAGGATCAAATATATATTCTTCCAGCATTTGGGATTTAAAGCCGTTCATAACCCGACTTCAGCATAAACTCTACCTTTCCAGTCTTGCCTCTCTTCACAAATCCCACATTAGCCTACTTTGTATACCCTGTGGTATGGTCAAACTGGTCATTTACTCTTCCCTCATACGTGGTTCTCCATTTCCTCTCTCCATGTCTTTGTATTTGCTTTTCTTCCTGCCTGGAATCCACGGTTGTTCAGTCATTTCAGTCATGACCAGTTCTTCATGACCTCATTTGGATTTTTCTTGGCAAAGATGCTGGAGTGGTTTGCCATTTCCTTCTCTAGTTCATTTTATAGCTGAGGCAAAAAGGGTTAAGTGACTTGCCCAGGATCATATAACCGGTAAGTATCTGAGGCTGGATTTCAACTCAGTTTTCTTCTTGACTCCAGGCCAGGCACTCTATCCACTGCATCACCTAGCTGTCCCTGTACCACTAGCTTCATATAGCTCTCACTTAACAAATGCTTATGGATTGATCAATCCATTAATGCAGTCTAATACCCTGACTTTACAGCTAAGGAAACTGAGGCCCAGAGATAGATGCTAAGTAGTTTAACTAAAGTCATAGAGTTGGTAAGTTGCAGAAGTAGGAGGTGGACACAGAACATCATTTCTTCTGACTCCTAATTTGGCATGTGTTTTCTACTTCACCAGTGGTTCAGAAGGTGTTCTCTAGAGGCCACGGTAGGGCATGGGGGTGGGAGTTGGAGTCTGTTCCCAAGACCCTTTCAGGGAGCCTATCAAATCAAAACTATTTTTATAATAATACGAAGATATCATTTGACAAATCCAATATGCCCCCCTTTTCATCTGTGTGGGGCCAGATTTTCTTCATTATACTTCACTGGAAACAACATGCTGAATGCAGGAACTGGCCTGAGGATCCTGCAGTCTTCTCTTAAGCCACATATTAAAGTGATCTGCGAATATATGTAAAACAATGGCATTCTTCTCACTAGGTTTTACTTTTGTTTTGGAATCTAGAGCTATTTTTTGTCATGAAAAGATGTTATTTATGTTAATATGTAATGGGTTTATTATTTTTATTTTAAAATAAGTAAATAAATATTTTTAAAAATTAACTATTTTAACTTCTAATAGCATAAATATTGATCAATATAAGTCACATAAACAAAAACTCTTGGGGGTCCTTAGTCATATTTAAGGGTGTAAAGGATCCTGAGATCAAATGCTTTGAAAGCTGCCACTCTCTACGCTGCCATGTCTGTGGCGTGCAATCTGAGATCATAGACCAGCACCCAGCAAAATTCCAGGGACATGATGTCCACTCAATGCATATTTGTTGAATGAATATATTGATGAAAAAATGCTGTCAAATGTGTATTTGAACCTTGGGCAACTTCTTTAAGGGGATGGCCCAGGTCTTATACTTCCCTTCTATTGTTCACAGTATCAAACAGAGAGTTGTATATGTAGAGTGCTTGTTAATTAATTACACCCTACTTTGCCCAGGAGTGAAGAAGTGGGGCAAGAGCTAATCCCCCATTTGATGAGAGGCAGCATAGATTAATGGAAAATCCGTTGATCCTTAAATTAAAGTCAAGGGACTTATGTCCAAATCTCATCTCTGGCTATTTTGCTCTATGGTCTTAGAGAAGTTTGTGGTGCCTTACTTTTCTCATCTATAAAATGGCCTAATCATATCTATGATCCCTGAATCATAGGGTGGGGGTGAGCAACACAGATTTATAAATCCTGCCTGTAGTGGTGTGTTTATTGGAAAGAAAGTCTGTGTGAAAATAGATACCTTGATTTGCTTGAGTCCCCCACTTATTCAGGTAATCAGAACAACTTATGAGGACTTTGCATTGGCTAACATGCCAACAATCCTTTGCAGTGACCAAAGTTAACCTAGCTGGAAAATGAGTAATTCTGAAATCAATTAAGCTCATACCAGCAATGAAGCAGATCCTGAACTATTTACTGATGGTGGTTTATGGACCTTCCAGAGACATTCTCATCTTACCTGACTACAAGTTATGATACTATGAACATTTCCCATTTATGTGTTATTGCCTCCAGCTCTCCCCCAACTCTAGCTATGAGACTCAGAATTATGCTGTTTTTTAAGTGATCTCTTTATCAAGACATCTCCTACTCAAGCCTTGAACTGTGAACTGCTTATCACCAAGGATGCTTTCTGATTAGTGTGTCAAAGGTCACCTCCTTGACCCCTGGAATTCCTCACTCCCCCTCCCCTTGAGAATGGAACCCACCAACTAAGCCCACCTTTCCCTCTAAAATTCCTTAACTGCCTTTGTTTAAAATGTATATAAAACCCCACAATCTACTACCTGGTGTCCTATTCAGCATAGGCTGGATAGTACCCGTGTGGCATGTTAAATATTTTTCTTCCCTGCTTAATAAAAACCTTTCTTTAATGTTACAGGCATTGTCTTTCTGCTTTTCTTGCCCTTTTGGGAGAAGGGGTTTTAAATCTCAAAAAGTGGCCTTTGTGTTCTCTGGAGAACTGGTCTTTACATTCTCCAGTCTTCCCCTTTGGGGAATGAGAGATCTAAATTCCATTTAAGAGAGGTTTGCCTCGGTTTACATGGGCTATACAGCTAAGAAACCATATGGTTAAAAGGCTCCAGGGCCAACAGTCACTTGGACACATATTTTGTCTCAGCGTGTTTGCTGATAAGCACTTGACAACGTAAACATCAATGGTTCTGGAGGTCACCTCTCTCTCTAAACAGGGGAAACTGGATTGGCAGAGGTTGGCTAGCATCAACCTCACCATTTCCATAGCAATGCTCATGTCATTAGCTGATCTAAAACTCCTGCTTCAGGGACAGATGGTAATCCACTGATCTGACCCCCTTTTAGAGATTGGAGGGATAGAGATTGATAGGTGATGTTGTAAATGGGCTTTCCCAAACATCTCTAGGGTTGAGTGATGGGGAATTAGGGTTCTGGTATCTGCTACAAGTTATGTGACCTTAAACTAGTCCCTCGTCCTCATCGGCAATATGAGGGGATTAGACTAGCTTCTAAATTCTAAAATGTGGCCTTTTCACAAGGATTTCCAGCTGGAAGGGAAGGCAGAGCCCAATGAGTCCAACTCTCTCATTTTATGGATGAGGAATCAGGCGTAGAGAGGTTCACTTGTTCAGAATCACATAGAATCAGACAGGTTAGTGTCTGTAGTAGGATTTGAACCCTGGCCTTCTGGAGTTCAAGACCAATCCCTTAGTCATCACACCATCCTTTTAACTCTTCAGTTTTGTCTAAGTAGTAAACCAGAGGGGGAGGAGTTTAAACCTAGTCACATGCTTTCCATAAACTCTTATTTTATAATCCTAAAGTACAGGTCTGATCACGTCACTCCCTTCCTCAAGAAGCTTTGATGGCTCCAAATTACCTTTAGGATATAGAATAAGCTCATTTTAAGTTTTGATTTTTTTTTTTGGTGAGGCAATTGGGGTTAAGTGACTTGCCCAGGGTCACACAGCTAGTAAGTGTTAACTGTCTGAGGCCAGATTTGAACTCAGGTCCTCCTGAATCCAGGGCCAGTGTTCTATTCACTGTGCTATCTAGTGGCCCCTAGAGTAAGCTCTTTTTGGCATTGAAAGCCCTTCATAATCTGGCTCCAGCCCAGTTTTCTAGGTTCATTTTACCTGACCCACTCTGTGTTCACTGTGATGTGCCAAACTGCCCTATTTGCTGTTCTCCACACATGACCTCTCATTTCCTACCTCTTGTCAAGGTTTATCTTAAGTGCCACCAACTAAAAGGCTTTCCTTGATCCTCACAGGTGTTAGTTCTTCCTCCTGAAAAATGGCTTTGTATTTAGCATTACATAGATTTAGAACCAGGAGCAAACTTAGGGGACAACTAATTCAACCCCTTCTATTTATATATGAAGAATTGAAGTCCTAGAGACGTTAAGAGACATGCCTAGCTGGAGGGAGGAGGGGCGGGGTATGATAGCATTGGGCTTGAAGTCAGGAAGACTGGAGTTTAAATCCTGCCTCAGACCCTTACTAGCAGGGTGACCCTGGGCAAGACACTTAACCACTCTCTGCCTCAGTATTCTCATCTGTAAAATGGGCATCATTATAGCATCTACCTTCTTAGGATTGTGGTGAGGATCAAAAGAGAGAATATTTACCAAGTGCTTAGTATAGTTCCTGACATGTGATAGGTACTTAATAAATGCTTGTTTCCTTTCTTGCCCAGGGTCACACAGTGTCTATGAAAGGATTAGAATTCAGGTTTTTCTGGCTACAAGTCCAATGCTTTATGCATGGTGCCAAACTCTGTGTGTATATGTATAAATACACACACATATAAACACACATGCATACACATACATATATGTATATGCCTGCATATATTGTGTGCACACACATATACATGCATATATATATATATATACATACATACTTATATATAGGCATTCACATTCTACTGAGAGCAAATAATATGTAGTAATTAAGAAAATATAATATAAAAATATAGATGTATAGGGGGCAGCTAGGTGGCACAGTGGATAAGGCATTGACCCTGGACTCAGGAGGCACTGAGTTCAGATCTGGCCTCAGACACTTGAAACTTACTAGCTGTGTGATCCTGGGCAAGTCACTTAACCCTCATTGCCCCACAAAAAATATATAGATGTATATATAAATAGCAGATACATATATACATTTATATATGTATATATAAATAGCAGATACATATGTACATCTTATTCCATACATATATATATGACTGAACACATTTATGTATAGATATATATGGGCATCATTTTGTCTCATACAAACAAAATTATTATGTATTAATAACATATAATACCACATTAGCATTATATTAATGCTAATATTAATGCTAATTCTTAACAATTATTATATAACTATAACATACTATTTTACTTCAATATTTACATGCTAATTGCTCCCTGTTGACAGGGATGATATTTGAATTCCCAGGGCTTAGCACAGAGGGGCTGACAGTAGTGGGATAGGGAAGGAACCTATGATTTCATTGATAGAGACTTGGATTAGGAGACTCCCTCTGCCCATTGGGGTTGGCACCCTACTTGTATCTCATAATCTCCAATATTTGCTTGGAGCATGGAGTGGCTAAGTGTCTTGTTTATGCAATCATTATGCATCACAGGTAAAATTGGAACTCATCTTCCTGATTTCAAAGCTAACTCTCTGTGTATTAGGGTACATTACCTCTCTGAGGTACATAGTAATTGCTAGTAAATTCTTGTTGATTTGATCAAGTACCCCCAGATGATCTGTGTTCCTGGTGGCTTGAGGCCGAGCTCTGAGATCTAGCCTTTCAAGGTGCTGTTATAAGGCAAAGCCATGACCCCCCTGGCAGCTGATGGGCTCTGTGTCAGGAGTGGGGGTGGGGGGTGGGAGGGGAGGGGAGCAGGGAGGGACCCTGTCGGCTCAGAGACAGGTCGGCCTAGAAAGCCCAAGTGCCGTCCAGCTAACAAAGAAGCTACTCCACTGCTCATTAATTTGCAGAATAGTGTGTAATAATAAAATGCTCTTTAAAGCCAAGACATGGTGTGAGTGACTGCTTTTTAAGGTCTTAATAAGGGTCATTAACTGCTTATGAAAAGGTTTTATAAACATTTGTTAAACTCTTAGAGTAGCAACTGCTGGTGTTTCATGCTCCCTGAGACACCAGGGATAGGAGGAAGCAGCTCAGACAGACTCTGCCCGGCTCACAAACTGACTTGATCACTCAGGTCCCCTGATAACCAGAAGAGATCCTAGCAGCATCTCTGCTAGGAAGTGATGTCCACAGATGGGCTCCATTTTGGATATTCTCCTGACCCTGGATGCAGACCCTGGATGTCCGTCATGTTTGGTTCCCTCCAGCTTCTCCCTCTTGCTTTGTTGTTGGGAAGAGGACCAAGAACCATGAAAACAATTTAGATAGAGCTGTGAGGAGGACTTCCTAGTGCTGATAGTTTGAGAACAGTGCCCTAAAGTAGGACTTCTTAAACTTTTTCCATTTGCAACCCCTTTTCACCTTAGAAATTTTTATGTGATCCTGGGTGTATAGATATAAAACATAGGTATACAGAACCTTTTACTGTTGCCCAATTTTTCTCAACCTCCACATTCAGTTATGCGATCCCATATGGGGTCACGACCCACAATTTAAGAAGCTAGGCCCTAAAGAGTGTGTGAGGAACTGTCCAAGTTTTATAGTGTCTTGGGAGAGATCCCAAAAGAATTCTCTTGGAGAGCCTAACAGAGAAGTCATTTGCCTAGGCTGATTGCTCCTATTTTTCTTTCTGAAGCCTGGTTCAGAGCCACAGGATTCTAAGCCCAAGTATTCTGAATCTCTGGGTTCTAAGCCTTAACATTCTAAGCTTAAGGCTTCTGAGTCTTGAGCTTCTTAATAGTAATCACAATATCAATTTTCCCCTTTTCCACCTTCTAGTCTCTGACTTGGCTATGACCTGAAGCAACACAGCCTACTGAGCATCCCATTTAGGAAACCCCATCTTAGATAGATTTCCCTATTCTTTTGTGCTGCTCTAGAGAGCTGCCCTCAATGTTCTGATGAGTATTGAAACTCTCTGGTCTGGCCCACAGTGGAGCTGCTTGAAGTATTCTGAGCTCTGCCTGACACTTCAGATACACAAAGGAAATCCAGGGTTGTTCTTAGATCTTCAAATCAAATGAAGGCAGCTGTCAGGTCTTCCCAGCTGTTGAAGGTGAAAATAGGCTTGGTGGATAAAAAGAAGGCCACACAACCTGACTTTTGCTAGGTAAAAATCTGAACTACAGTTTCAAATGTCTTGTCCTTGGTAGTAAATCCCTAGATTTTTTTAGGGAACAAATAAATTATGTCCTGAGGCTTGGGGTGATATGATCTTCTCCTCTAACTGCTGGAATTGGGGTAAGATAAAAGAATTTCATGATAGGTTGACTGAGAATTGAAATGGGTCACCAAAGGAAGTTGAAGGACTTCTTTTCTTAGAGGTGGATGGGTCAAAAGGATGGAAGAGACTCACAGAGGTCATCTTCTGCTTCATTTCTCTTATTTCAAGGAACATTTTATAGGGTTACATTGGAATCATTAGTGATTTAGGACCTTACCTGTATATACATCATATTTTGCCCTACATACCTGGGGTTGATATACACATATTAATATATAGAAATATATTTGTATATGTGCATATGGGTATATATATGTAAGTATGTATAATTGTGTATATGTACATATGTACACACACACACACACAGATGCCAACTCAGGTACTTAGGGGGAGTGTCACTTTAGGAAGTCATTTTTATCTCTTGGGCCTTACTTTCCACATCTGCAAAATTCTGTGGTCTTATGAATTCATTGTATAAAGGAAAATAATGTTTCCCAAAATGAGTTTGGGAAAATAAGGGGGAGCCACATTGCTTACAACTTTAAGTGCCAAGCTTAAAGGTATGGAGTTTTATCCTACAAAGAATTAGGGAACTATTGAAGGCTCATGAGTAGGAACTGACATGATTAGATCTGTGTTTTAGGAAGATTACTTTGGTAGCTGTGTGGAAGAAGGTAAGGAGAAAGCTTTGCTGAGTGTGTGTCTTTGTAATTTTTAAAAGCTGGGTCTTTTTTTCCCCTTTGGAATCTTACTGATGATGGCCTAGACAATCAATCTGGGAGGGTTTGTTCTTTTGCCCAAGGCCTCAGGTTGGGCCCCTCAGTTCCGTGCCTCAGGGAGTCACAGTTGAACAGGGGCCTTGGGGTTGATAGGAGGGTCAGAAAGAATGATAATTTTGTCAGAATGTTGTTAGTAACTCTCTTCCCTAGGGCTGAAACATCTTGGACAGCTTTGTGTCAGCGTGGGCCCCTTTTCATTCCTTGCTAGCTTTGGCAAACCAAATTGTCCTTCCAGGAACCATTTCCCCACACCACCCCCTTTCTTCTTTCTCTCCTCCCCTTCTCCAGAAATTCTCCCCCCCACAACCGTGTGGTTTAGGACCCCATGATCCCAACCCTTGCTCCACTAGAGCTTTATGATTTATCAGAATTCCCCTCCTTATCTCCCCGAAGTGCTGTGAGCTCAGCAGCAAGCAGCATGTTCTCTCAATTCCCAAGAAAACTCAATTAGAAACCCACAAATCAATAGCACATCGAATTTAAACATGTGTGTAAAACACAAATGCCTGACCCCAACCAGCGATCTTCTGCAGGACTAGTTGGGGCAAAGGGGAGCAGCAGGGCTGTGATAACAATAGCATAAATGGAGGAGTTTGAGGATAAGAGTCAGACAGGGAGATGGAGTATGGTGGCTAGGGTCCATGTAGTCTAACCTAGATTTTTATTTATTTTTTTTTTGCAGGGCAATGGGGGTTAAGTGACTTGCCCAGGGTCACACAGCTGGTAAGTGTTAAGTGTCTGAGGCCGGATTTGAACTCAAGTACTCCTGAATCCAGGGCCAGGGCTTTATCCACTGTGCCACCTAGGCGCCCCCCATGTAGTCTACAGCATGGCAGTCACTAATAGAAAGAGGCTGAAAGAATGATTAAAAAAAAATTATTTTGGGGGGGGGCAATGAGGGTTAAGTGACTTGCCCAGGGTCACACAGTTAGTAAATGTCAAGTGTCTGAGGCCAGATTTGAACTCAGGTCCTCCTGAATCCAGGGTTGGTGCTTTATCCACCTAGCTAACCCCCCCCCCCAAGAATGATTTCTACCAAATGTTATAATGTTTAGCACTATCTCTGTGCTTCTCCACCTTTAACCAAATCCTCCTCCTGACTTCCCTATATCTGATGACAATACCATCTTCTCAGTCCCTCAGGCTTGACATCTTGGAGGTGTCTTTGGTTAGAAGCAGCCAAGTGTTGTGGATGAAGTTCTGGACTTGGAGTCTAGGGAAGATGGGAATTCATCATCCAGCTTCAGATATTTCCTATTTGGATGACCTTGAGTAAGTTATTCAACTTCTCTGCCTCAGTTTCCTCATCTGTAAGATGAGGCAATACCTGCACCTACTTCAAAAGATTGCTGTGAGGCTCAGATGAAGCACCCGCCCCCCCAGGAGGTCAGGAAGGAAAGACACCTGTCTTTTCTCCTGACTTCTCTACCCCTATCCCACCCACTCATGCTGTTTGGGTGAGTTGGGAGTCAGCAACTACAATCCTTCCAGTAAGATGGAGACCGGACTGGGACATACCTTCTCTACCTTGTATCCTTAGGTCCTTAGAACCTTACTATCTTCCCAGCTACTGATCCCTCCAGCCCCTTCCCCTTCCTCTAGGCACTTACATCTGAGCTGCCAATGCATCCTCAGGACCTCTGGCCTTGCCTTTCCATAGCCGGACTCTCTTACATGTCCCCTTCCTAGCTGAATGTTCTTTCCACAAGATTATGTTCAGGAAAGACCTCTGGATTTCAATTTTCCTCTCCAAAGGGTCCCTACCCTCCCAACCCTCCCAAATAAGTTTCCTCTCATCATAGATTGGGAAGTTGGGGGGACTGTCCCTTTTTCTCCCCACATCTTCCATGGGTCATGAAGGCAGTGTGGTACAATGGAAAGGGCTCTGGATTGGAATCTGAGGACCTGGAAATGAATTACTCTATCATTTCCTTGTTACCTGTATTTGACCTCCAGTAAATCACTTAACCTTTCTGGGTCACTATTTCCTCATCTGTAAAATGAGGAGGGTTGGCCTAGATGACTTCTGAGACCTCTTCTGCCTCTTAATCTATGATCCTATAATCCTGTGTTCCTAGGGAAGAAAGTCCAGGAGGACTCACAGGAACATTGACATCGAGGTGGACAGTCTGCTTTTGAGTCAGAAGGACCTGGATTCAAATCCTGCCCCTGCTATTTGGCAGCCTTGTAACATTAGCAAGTCACTCCTCCTTTGTGAGCCTCGGTTTCATCAGGTACATTAGAGGATAATTAGCTGGGTTTCACTAGATGACTCCTGAGGTACCTTCCAGCTCTGAGTCTATGATCCCTCTGATGCTCGGTTGGTGATGAAGAAAAGAGTCTGCAATAAACAGAGATGCATGTGACTACTTGGCTGCTCTGTACTTCTTCTTCTTTTTTTTTTTTTTTTTGCGGGGCAATGGGGGTTAAGTGACTTGCCCAGAGTCACACAGCTAGTAAGTGTCAAGTGTCTGAGACCAGATTTGAACTCAGGTACTCCTGAATCCAGGGCAGGTGCTTTATCCACTGAGCCACCTAGCCGCCCCCTGCTCTGTACTTAATCCATGCTAGTTATGTAGGACAGTGGATAGAGGGGGCAGCTAGGTGATGCAGTGAATAAAGCACTGGCCCTAGATTCAGCAGGACTTGAGTTCAAATCCAACCTCAGACACTTGATACTTACTAGCTGTGTGACCCTGGGCAAATCACCTAACCCTCATTCCCCACCTCCAATCCACCCCCCTCCCCCAAAAAAGAATAGTTGTTAGAGTGCTGGACTTGTAGTCATGAAGATCTAGGTTCAAATCTCACCTCAGCCCCTCACCAGTGGTGTGACCTTACACAAGTAATTTAAATTGTCTGGGCCTGCTTAAGTTGTAAGAGAGGGGATTTAGACTTCTTTGCATCGAATGTCCCTTTCATCTCTAGATCCATGAATCTCTAGTTCCTTTGTCCTGAATGGAAAGAGAGATTATTTTGGAGTAGGGGTTGGAGCAAGATGCTTCCAGAATCCTGGTCTCCTTCAGGGTTTAGCTTAACTGCTATCTTCTCCTTGAGGCTTTTCTTACTCTGCTACCTGCCACTTTCACCTCCTAATGCTTACACCTCAAAATCACCTTATATCTCTTTTGTATACACATATCTATATATGTGGTACCTTTTTTTGGCATGGCAATGAGGGTTAAGTGACTTGCCCAGGGTCACACAGCTAGTAAGTGTCAAGCGTCTGAGGCTGGATTTGAATTCAGGTCCTCCCGAATCCAGGGCTGGTGCTTCATCCATTGTGCCACCTAGCTGCCCCCAATTTGGAACTTTCTCAGACAGGACTGTATCCTCTATGAAAGTAGGGATTATCCCACTGCCTAGCACAGTGCCTGGTGCATAGTAGGACCATAATAAGTATATATTGGTTGATTGATGCCAATGTTGCCAGGGTGGAATTAATAAGGCTGTTTGTTTGGGTCTTGTGCTCCTTCAGGACCCCAATCCCCATCTAATCTAGAATTCTAGACTCACAGGAGTCATAAAATGTTAAGCCAGAGGGTCCCAGGATTCATATGAATCAAGCTCATCATTTTATATGATATTATGTTTGTGAAATGGCTGAGAAACCTTAAGATGCTATATCAGCACTAACTATTACTGTTATTTTTACAGATAGGGAAGAGATCTCATGACTTGCCCATGGTCACACAAAGATTCAGGAGCAGAGCCAGTGCTATGAGACAGATCTTATACTCAGCCTCAGTTTCCTCTTGTAAAAAATGTAGGAGTGGGACCCTCTGGCCCCTTTAAAGCCCCCTCTAGATCTAAATGTGTGATACTGTAATAAAAGACAAGTATGGTGAATTGAAAATATATGGGTTGGTACTCTATCCGTGTATATGTTACTGTGTCTCTGTGTATTTTTATGTTGAAATGCGTGTCATTGTTAGTACAGTTTGTGTCAGTGTTGTTTTTTTTATGTGCTTGTGTATATATGGGTTTGTCTGTATAGATAATGAAAAAAGGAAGAAAAAGGTTCCATAATACTTGAGATTTCCACCAGAGAACCACTTTGTTGCATCATTTATTTGGATTTATTTCAATATTTCCCTTGTTCAGTAAGACAAACTTGATCAAAGTCAGACCTCTCTTGTTGGAACTGGACATCCTCCCCAGGAATATCTGGGAAGAATGATAAAGGTTTAAAAACAACAACAACAACAACAACAATACTCTAGCCACCTCCCTCTGCTCCACTTTCCCTTAAGGAAAAAATATGGATTGGGGATTTTTTTTTAGATGCAGTATTTCCTTGAAGCTCTGCTGGTCATTTGTCTAGCATCTCAGGAGAGCTGTGAATTTACAGCTCCTTACAGATCTGATTCCTGGGAAGTAGCTTGAGGGAGAAAGATGGTAGAATTTCATACTTGCTAATTTAAAACAATAACAATTGTTAACAAGTTAGGAAGTAGTCCCATTAAATCAACCAGATACTATAGAATAGGTCCAATAGGATGAAATGAGCTTCTCAAAATCGGATTTCAGAATGGTTAATCATGGATCCATGACAAAAGGTGGCTTGAACATTCAGCTAATATGTTTAAGCTGTTGTCATCATGTGGAATGATTCCATCTTGCCTGAAACTAATAGAATTTCTTTTGAAGTGGGTCAGTGTGGGAAGGAGTTACCAAGCATTGTGCTGACAGTTACTTTTTGAGGGTACAAATTTGTTTTTTCCTGTATGCTTTTTAAAAAAAGTGAATGTGCTGTTAGACTTCATTAACAGAAGTTAAAGGTAGAGAAGAGGTCCATTGATCAGAGGTCCACTTTGGTCAGAACCCATCTCTAGCATTGTGTTCGATTCTGGATGTCTCATGTTTAAAGGGACACTGACAATTCGGAATGGGTCCAGGGAACTGGTGATTTGGAAATGAAGTCATTGAGAATGGATTGAATTAAGTAGAAATGTTTAGCTCCTAGGAGGGAAGACATCTAAGAGCTGCTGTTGAACATTTCACAGAATAGTAGAATCTCAGAGTTGGAAGGCATCTCTGTAGCCATGTGGTCCATCCCATACTGCCTCCCCCCACCAAAAAAAAGATACCCCATTAGGACACAATAAACTGGGGCCTTTTAGCCTTTGCTTGAAAACCATGAATCCACTCCCTCTTCAGTCAGCCCATTGCACTTTGGGATAGTTTGAATGGTTAGGAAGTTTTTCCCAACATGAAGCATCAGTGTATTTCTTCACAATTTTCATCTATTGTTTCTAGTTCTGGGGCCAAACAGAGAAAGTCTAATTGTTCTTCCCAAGAGAGCTTTTCAAATACTTGGAGATAACTATCATATCCCTCCTGAGTATTCTCTAGTCCAAAAAACAAACCAACAAACAAAAAAACCCCCAAACTCCATTTTCTTCTCATGAGCCCCATATGGCATGAACTCAAGGACCTCTACTACCCTGGTTGCCTCTCTCCTCTCCACCACTCTGCTTGCTCCTCTCCAGCTTATCCTTTCTAAACAGCTTAGAACTGAACACGATACTCTGGATGTATTTTGATTAGGATAAAATGCAGAGGGACTGTTACCTTAAGAAGTTACGCCTCTCCATGTAGGTAGGCCAAGATCACTTTGGCTGCCATATCACAGCATTGGTTTATAATCCCCCACTACTCCCAGATCCCCCCCACCCAATTTTTTGAACACATAATTGGCTTCTTTTCTTTCATTTTTCTTTCTTTTTCTTTACTTGTTTCCTTCTTTTCTTTAACTTTCCTTCCTTCCTCCCTCCCTTCCTTCTTCCCTCCCTCCCTCCCCCTCCCTTCCTTCCTTCCTTCTTTCCTTCCTGGCAACTGGGGTTAAGTGACTTTCCCAGGGTCACACAGTCAATAAGCATCTGAGGTTGGATTTGCACTCAGGTCCTCCCGATTCCAGAGCCAGTGCTCTATCCACTCTACCACCTCGCTGCCCCAACCTATTGGTTTCTGAAAAGCACTGAGCTAGGACCATTGGATGGCATATTTCAGCTCAATAAAAGTAGGGACCATTTAATTGAGTTGTTCAGCAAGGAAATGGTAAACTTCCTATCAGCAAAGATCTTCAAGGGGAGGTTGGATGATCACTCAATGTTTTAGAAGAGATTCTAGAACTGAAAGGTAGGTTGGATTAAATAATTTCTGATATGTCATCTAATTCTTACCAAGTATCACAATCACCAAAGAATGGTAAATGCTTTCTGGTTGGCATGGTGGACAGAGGGCTGGTCTTGAAGCCAGGAAGACCATTGTTCCAATGTTGCCTTAAACCTTTCGTTAGATGAGTGACTCTGGGCAAATCACTTGACTTCCTAAATTGCATTGTTCTCATATGCAATATGAAGGCTTGGATCTGATGGCCCATAAGGTCCCATCCAGGTCTAATTCTATTGTTTCATGAATCCAGTACTGCCCCTCCTATAATTCATATTAAAGCTGATTTTTTTCAATTCTAATGTGAATGTTTCTAGGCAACATAAGGTCATCTCAGCATAGATTTAACTCTTGGATGAGTTTGGATCATGGGCCGTGGCCCTGTGTGAAGGCTGGTCTCACAACTCAGACTACTACCTGAACCTTGCTAAATTCAGGCCAAAAATGCATATTGATGATATTGTACTTTATAGTTTTACAGTGTTTTATATGTGTAGATATAAACATATATTTCATATATGTTTATGCTTTTTTTTAGTGAGGCAATTGGGGTTAAGTGACTTGCCCAGGGTCACACAGCTAGTAAGTGTTAAGTGTCTGAGGCTGGATTTGAACTCAGGTACTCCTGACTCCAGAGCCAGTGCTCTATCCACTACACACCTAGCTGCCCCCATATATGTTTATGTTGAAGTACACATATGTTGAAGCACTTTTTTCCTTCAAAAGTTTGTATTTATATCTTTCAATTTTTATTATCTCCTTTATTTCTGAATGTATCCTCCCTTCTCTGACCCAGAAAGCCATCCCACATAATAAATAATAAAAACCGCAAGAAGGCCAGTATCACTGGGTCATCCAGAGTATGTTAGAAGGGAGCAAAACATAAGAAGACTTGGTCAAGTAGGAAGAGGCCATATCATAAGGGGCTTTCAAAGGCAAAGAGGAATTTTTCATTTCATTCAGGAAGTAATGGGGAACCAGTGGAGTGAGGGAATGATACAGTCAGACCTTCACTTTAGGGAGATAAATGTGGCAGCTGAATAGAGATTGGACTGGAGTAAGGAGTGACTTGCATGAGGGAGCTCAACAAGACTACTGAAATAATTCAAGCATGAAGGGATGGCCTGGATTAAGGTGGTGGATATGTGAGTGAAGAAAAGGAGCATCTAAAAGACATGTCATGAAGGTAGAAATGACAGACCTAGGCAATAGATTGGATATGAAGGGTGAGCTACAGGAAGGAATTAAGAATGGCAGCCTGGGCAACTGGGAAGATGGTGATGCCTTCGGAAGTAATAGAGAATTTCAGAGGAAGAGAGGATTTTTATAGGAAATATAATTAATTTGGTTTTGGACAGCTTGGGTTTGGGGAGTTTGATTGGTAATATGAGACTGGGGATGAGGAGTGAGTTTAGGGCTGGATAAGTATGTCTGAATATAATTTCTCTTCTCTTCTCTTCTCTTCTCTTCTCTTCTCTTCTCTTCTCTTCTCTTCTCTTCTCTTCTCTTCTCTTCTTCCTCTCTCTCTCTCTCTCTCTCTCTCTCTCTCTCTCTCTCTCTCTCTCTCTCTCTCTCTCACCTGTGGATATTGTTGAAAGTTTGAAGTGAGATAGTATAGCATAGTAGTGTCAAACTCAAATAGAAATGGGAGCCTGGGCTTAAAGGAGGAGATAGTGAAGGGATAACAGCTGAGCAATGTGGGATGAGGAGGGGGAAAGTAGGGAATCTTTAGTCAAACAGCCTCAAGTCTTTCAGTGAAGGAGTAGGTAAGGTACTCAGTTAAAAGGGTGGGGGGAGATGGTGCCATGTGAAGTGTGAAGAGAGATAGAAAAGTCAAGAATAACCACTGTGGTGAGTAGAATAGTGAATCAATTAGGAAAAATGGAAAATAATTGCCTTGCTTTTCTGGTGGACCCAAGTCATCCTGGTTTCATGATTTTCTCTAATTCAGTTCAGCAGCATGTGGAAAAGAGTTAAGACAGTGGATGCTGGAAATCATTCATGGTTGGGGCTTGGCAAGGAAGGGAAGGTGATAGGATAATGGGACAAGGCACTCTAGTATAGAAGATAGTGTAGAGTTGAATTGGTTTCCCAAGGGATTGAGATCAGTAAGAGAGTGATGTGATCTGTGCAAGGGTGATGAAGGGGAAGAATCCATGTTACAGTCTGATGCAGCTGTTTGCGAGTACTTAGAAGGAGCTGCAGAAGAAAACAACTGGGTAATGATGCTACAAAGCAAAACCCAAAACCAAAACCTTTAATGTTATGCATATTGACTCACATAAAAGAAGCCTCTTAACCTGAGGAACCCATGAAGAGAAGAAAGAGGAAAGGAACAAGATAAGAATGTGTTTGGATAATAATTTGCAACTGGTAAGACAAAGAAATGGTTAGATCTCTGGAGGAAAGGAAACACACATACTTAGCCAATGGGCCATTTGGACCTGAGTAAGATGGCCTCTGGATCCCAGCAGAATGATGGAGAGGCTACCCTTCTGACTTGGTGTTCAAGTTATATCAGGCTCTGAGTATATTCCTCTATTTATTGTGGGCACACCTTGGCTCTCCTGCACGTAGTAAGGCTACTTTATGGTGCAGAAAAAGGTCAAATGTTTCATTTGGAGGGCAGAGGGTCGCTCTGACATTTCTGATTGGTTTTCTCCCTCTGATGCCATGAGCAGAGAGGCACTGATAAGCAAATTTACTTGGGGCGTTGGAACTTTCTAGTCAGCTATAGAATATATAGGATAGAAAGAGAGGGGATGTCAAGCATAGAGAAAGCCAGTGTCAAGAAAGTCTAGGCTCAAGAGAAAAGGGTTTTTTGTATTACCCAACCCTAATCCTTAATGTTATTCTGAATAGCCTCATTATTTGGTCCAAGACCAGACTGAGGCCACTGGATCAGAGGGACTGTTTTGTATAGTGGAATAAGCTCTGGACTTGTAACTCAGGAGACCTGGGTTCAAATCCTGATTTTAATGTTTAACTGTATGATCATAGGCAAGGGTCTCAGTTTCCTCATTTGTAAAATGAGGAGGTTATACTTGGGCATCTCTGAGGCTCTTTCTGGCTCCCAATCCTATGAGGCCACATGTGTGAGTGGACTGAGAAGAACTTGTTCCATGATATCAGACAGGTTTCTTGGGAGAAAGGAAGAGAGATTTGCACAGAAGTAGTGAACTGGGTGGTGCAGTGGATAGAGTGCCAGGTCTGGAGTCAAGAAAACTCATCTCCCTGAGTTCAAGTCTAGCCTCCAACACTTACTATCTGTGTGACCCTGGGCAAATCACTAAAACCTGTTTGTCTCAGTTCCTTTTCTGTAAAATGACAAGAAAATGTCAAACCACTCCAAGAAAACCCCAAATGCACTCATAAAGAGTCAGATATGACTAAAACTACTGAACAACAACAAGCAAACTGGGTAATGGTTTGGAGAAGGGGGACATATCACTAAAACTGAATCTAGGGACAGCTAGGTGACACAGTGGATAAAGCACCGGCCCTGGATTCAGGAGTACTTGAGTTCAAATCCAGCCTCAGACACTTGACACTTACTAGCTGTGTGACCCTGGGCAAGTCACTTAACCCTCATTGCTCCACCAAAAAACTCCACAACTCCCCCCCCAAAAAAAAAAACCCTGAATCTAATAAGATACATCACTAACAGAAAAAAATGCCAACCTGGTTCATCAAGTGTTAATTCTATCTGTGACACTGAGAAGCATCCATGTGTTTCTCCTTGCATACCTCAGAATAATAAGTAGCCTCCTTTCTCCCAGGTCAGCTTTCTCTAATGGCTCTCCCATAGAATCCAAAGCCCATCCCTGTTTAGGCCTCCCTGCTAAGGGGTGGAATGAGGTGGAGTTGGGTGGCTCTGAAGGAGCCTCTGACCTTAGCTGTGGAAGGGGTCAAGGCTTTCACACCTGCAGAGATCACTTCTCTTACAGCCACTGCCCTGCTCAAGTAAGGGACCTAATAAATCGATTAAACCATGAGGAGAAAGAGAGAGAGAGAGAGGGTGAGGGAATGAGATGGGGATAGAATATACAGTTTTGCTTTTGCTTCAGTCTGTTATCACAAAGCTTACTGAGATGAATATTCTGACCTAACAATCAAAACATGCTATAATTACAAACAGACTCTTTGAAGGCAACAAGAGGATATCAAGAGAACATGATAAATACTTGCTGATCCCAGCAGCTCCTGCAGACCAGATCAGTTCTGTCATTTTGGTGTCCAGATTCTTTTACTGAACTACTCGAATTCTTCTTTGAGACCTGCTAGCTCAGTGCATTCCAACTTTAAAAAAAAATTTTTTTTTGGTGAGGCAATTGGGGTTAAGTCACTTGCCCAGGGTCACACAGCTAGTAAGTGTTAAGTTTCAGAGGCCGGATTTGAACTCAGGTCCTCCTAAATCCAGGGCCGGTGCTCTATCCACTGTGCCACCTAGCTGCCCCGCATTCCAACTTTTGAAAAACAATCCATTGGGAAGCTAAGAGCAGGTTCAGCTAGAGCTCACTCTAGCTCTGTTTTGTTCCCACTCTGTCCCCAATGTAGAAGAGAATGGTTTGAAATTTAAAATTTCTTACTGAAAGAAAAATAAATGGAAGAAAATTAGGTTTTGATTTGGGAGAGTTCCCACCCCCACCCCACCCCACCTGCTATCTTCTGTTAACTGCTCATTTTCTACCTGCATCTTGGGCCATTGTCAATTGTCTTAACTTATGTCTTGCCACTGGATTCTGATGACTCTGGAGGAGAGAGTGAGACTGAGAACTTTTCACAGCTCTGCCTCACTTAAGTTCAATTCACTTGCAAGTCAAAACATCACCCTCTCTATATCATTGGTCCTCTTCAAGAACAAAGGATGAATAAAAATAACAACAATGCTTATTCCTACAAATAGATCTGCAGTATCCAGAGAGCTGAAGTATGCTTTTACACATTCTATACATATGCTGCTTGCAATATTTTCTCCTTGATCTGGGAGCTCTGGAATTTGGCTATAATATTCCTGGAAGTTTTCATTTTAGCATCCCTTTCAGGAGGTGATTGGTGGATTCTTCCAATTTCTATTTTACCTTCTGCTTCTAGAATATCAGGGCAATTTTCCCTGACAATATCTTGGAAGATGATGTCTAAGCTCTTTTTTTATCATGGTTTTCAGGTAGTCCAATACTTTTCAAATGATCTCTCCTGGATCTATTTTCCAGGTCAGCTGTTTTTCCAAGGAGATATTTCACTTTGTCCTCTATTTTTTCATCAGTTTGGATTTGTTTCATTTGATTTCTCATAAAGTCATTGGCTTCCATTTGTTCAATCCTAATTCTTAAGCAATTATTTTCTTCAGAGAGCTTTTCCATTTGGCTTTTCAAGCTGTTGACTTTTTTTTTTTTTCATGACTTTCCTGTATCACTCTCATTTCTCTTTCCATTTTTCCCTCTACCTCCCTTACTTTTCCGTGGCCTCAGATACTTACTAGCTTTGGAACCCTGGGCAAATTAAGTTATGTTTGTCTCAAAGAGTTGGACATGACTGAAAATGACTGAACAATAACAATAGCTCCTTGACTCCAGGCCCAGCACTCTATCCACTAACCATCTAGCTATGTTTAATACACTTACCATGTCTTATTGTGTATTACAGTCATCTCTGCTTCTGTTTATTTCTTTGTAGCCTCTATAAGTGCAAGAACTATGTTAAAGGGCCTTGAGAACCTGCCATAGATGGTCTGATCAAAGGAATCAGGATGTTTAGTCTTGAGAAGATTTGGGTGGCAGGAGGAAAGAACATGATAGTCATCTTCAGGTACCTGAAGGGATTTCCTACAGATCCATTAAATATGTTCTGCTTGGCCCCAGATGGGAGAACTAGGTGCAATGAGTGAAAGCTGTTAGAAATGTAGATTTCAGCTCCATGTAAGAGAAAAGCTTCCTCACAATTAGAGCTATCTAAAAGTGGAATGGAGTGCCTTGGGAGGTTGTGGGAAAGTTATTTAAGGGAAGACTGGATGATTGTCCTTTTGCTTATTTCAAAGTCCCAGCTGAATACGTTCTAGGTATCTGACTTTATTTGTATATCTCTTGCTTGGATTACTGCAAATATTTTCTCAGACTTCTCACCTCTAATGCTACATTTTTCTCTCCATCCCCACTCATAGTTATCACTTGTTCCTTTGAACATGCCTCTAAAGTTCCCCTCTGGTTTCCTGTTGCTTTGCAGATCTTAACCCACATCTCCCAATCCCCCAAAATGCTCAAGACTATCATTAAAGGTTGTTCATCCAATCTCTAAGTTATCTCTCTTTCCTAGGTGTGACATGTCTGGTAGGTGACTGTACACTCTCTCCTTCCTCAAGCACTCCACAGCTGGAAGGCACCTTTTCAAGACTCTCACTAACTACCTTTTCAGCTTTTTAGATTACTCTTGATGGTCCACATCTTTTTCTGTCTGTTCATTTTGCTATACCATAGGCATTCTTCAAGCTATTCTCAGTCTCAAAGTTCCATCAGTGGCTTCTTCCCACTAACAAATATGTTCACACAAACCTTCCCCTATTCTTTCCTCAACTCTGCTCCCCCAAATTCTCACCTCCCTTCAAGGCTTATCTCAGGTGCTACCTCTTCTGGGAGAGTTGCCAAGATCTCCCTAGTTGTTTTATTCCTCAAATTATTTCACATATACTTGTCTATATACATGTTGCATTGCCATAGAAGAGGGTGATACTGCTTTTATTTTGTCTTTGTGTCTCAGGTTCCTGGCAATAAATATTTGAGAAGTATTACTTGAATTGCATTGCTCACCATTTTTCTGAGGAAGTTATATGGATTTGATTATATGACTTTAGGTTCTTTCCAAATCTTATATTTTGAATCTGTGATTCTGTGACCTAATGGTTTCCTCAGCCTGGCTGGTTGTTGTTCAGTCATTTCAGTCATGTCTGACTCTTTGTGACCCCATTTGGGGTTTTCTTGGCCAAGATACTGAAGTGGTTTGCCATTTCCTTCTCTAGCTCATTGGAGGCAAATGGGGTTAAGTGACTTGCCCAGGGTCACACAGCTAGGAAGTAAGTGTCTGAGGCCAGATTTGAAGTCAGGAAGATGAATCTTCCTGACTCCAGGCCTAGGTACTCTATCTATTACACCACCTAGCTGCTCATTACTTATCCTGGTAGGAGCTTAGTAAAATGCTTAGTGAATAAATGTTTTGTGGAAGAGGGATTTATCTTATTTACTCTTTTATTTTTTCATGTTGGGGCTAGGATGTGGGTTGATTGATATGCTTTCCCTTTCCCTTATCTAAATTTATTTTAGAATTTTAAGAAAATCCCTTCTCTCTCTCTCTCTCTCTCCCTCTCCCTCTCCTTCTCCCTCTCCCTCTCCCTCCCCCTTTCCCTCTCCCTCTCCCTCTCTGGTTTGCCCTCTTGAATTCTTCAACTGATTAAATCCAAATTCCTCATCCTGACATTCAAGGCTTTCTAACTATATTTTGTCTCCAACCTGTCTATTCAGCCTTATTCATCACCCCAATAAGGGATATATCTTTTTTGACATCTCTTCTTTGAGACTTAGAATGTTCATTGTGATTAAACTCTATGCAGTTCCCATTTAGCGTTGCTTTCATTTATATCTTATAGTGTTCGGTGTTCCTTGTAGTACACAATAATCCCATCTACCCTGAAGAGATTGTAAACACCATGAGGACTGGGGATACTATGTCCTATGCATCTTTCTACTCTATAAGGTGTCTTGCACACACTCCAGAAATGTTTGTCTTGTGATCAGAGTCATAACAAAGAGTTCTCAGTACCAGAGCCAAATTCAGTGGGTGAAGAGGTGGGGAGATATCTATGGTATGGGCCTTTCCTTATAAAAGACTTGGGATAGATTTCAGAAAAAGATTCATGAAATTGAAGAGGTTGAAGAATTGGGAGGCCAAAGTATTTCAGAATAGAAGGCTATGTCTAAAGGGGAGAGATAGTTGAAGAATAATGGTGGCAAAATATTGGTCTTAAAAGGACAGTGAGGAGCAAGGAGTTTGTAAACATAACACATTAGAAAGAACACACTGGCTCTGGAGTTGGAAGATTTAGATTTAAATGCTGTTTCTGGTACTATTAGTACCTGTGTGACGATAGGCAGGTCATAACCTCCCTGGCCTCAGTTTTCTCATCTGTGAAATGAAAACATATGATCATCCTCTTGGGCCTGTGTGTCATGAAGCCAGACTTGGATGGGGGCTGGAAAGAGTCTTCAAGAGAAGTCTGGGTTTCAGGGAGCAAAGAAAGTTGTAAATGAGGTGGGAAAATAAGTGATTTGGCATCTAGGGCAGAAGAGGGTAGTTAAGGGGGAGGGCTAGGGCTGAGTTTACTGTGAGGGTTGGGAGGTGGGAGAAATAGCTGGCTGTGATAACCCACTGTTGCTGCTGGTTCACACAGCTGAATCCACATTGAACCCTGGCCAATTTTGTAGGTCACTAGGCTAGGTTGGGCATGGTAGGGTGGGCAGTCTGCCTCACCAGTGGGAAGTCCCTATTGCAGATGTCTAGTAAAGGGACCTAGTATCCTCTGGGTCCAGGGATGGGGGAGGGAAGTGGTAGCCTGGACTTGGTGAGGGATTGGGTTCATTGAAGAACTCCTGCAGGGGAGCTGGTGGATGCTCCCTCCCTCAACTCTCCCTCCAGGAAATGAGTCCTGAGGGAGATGGGTAAAGAAGTCACTACCCATCACCCCATGTTAGCTTCAGCCCAGCTCAAGGTTCATTCATTCTTTTCCAGCTACATGGGAGGGGGACATGAAGGAGCAACATGATATTTTAGGCCTGAAAACACTGAGTTGATTGGGTTTCCTTAGAGGCAAGGAAAAAATATGCTTAAGCCCAAGTTGTATTTCACTGGCTTCTTGTCTTCAAAAAATCCAATCTTCCTGCTAAGAGAGGCATTTGAGAACCCTAGGATCTATACCGAACACATTTTCCCTGATGGATTACCATCTAGAAAATACATATTTCTCTAAAAACCAGAAAATAGCTGTAAAGTGCCCATTTTATCTCAAAAAATATACTGGGATTAGAGAACATATCTCCATCCCCCTCCACCACTGGCTTATTGAATTTACTCATCTCCTCCCAGAAGCCTTCTGTGATTATCCCATTTGGTAATGATCTCTCCTCTACACCTCCCCTCCCCCAACACACACCTCCACATGTTTCATAGAACATTTTGCTTTGTACCACTCTGGTGCACTTGTCATCTATTATTTGGTTTTCAAGGTATTTTTGTACGTGTTGTACACCCAGGGGTGTGGTGTGCTGGTAAATGTTTAGCAACCAAATCTCTGGGAAAAAATGCAGGCACTTTTAAGTTTAATCCATATTATTACCATTTTCTTCATTCCTTAAGTCTCGACAAGAAACAAAACAATAAATCACATCCTGATTTGTAGCATTTGCCAGTTTGTGAACTAAATGCTCAAATGAAAATTTAACAGTTTGCCTCTTGAAAGCCAGAAGGTGCCAGCTCCAGCATACTAGATGAGATGTGCCAAGCCTTTGAGGCAGTGTGGTGCAGGGAATAGAGTGGCAGATATGGAATCAGGAAGAGCCCAGTTCAAAACCCACCTCTGACACTAACTAGCTCCATAATATCTAAAATAAGTCATGGAACCTCTGGGAACCACAATTTAATCATCAGTGAAGTAGAGATGATAATACTTCTAGTACTTACCTTCACAGAGTAATATATGTCAAAGGTCTTGCAAATTGTAAAGATTATATAAATATAAGTTATTTTTCCCACCCAAGCCCAGTATGTTTTCCAGAACTTTGCATAGTGATCGAGTACACAATAGGTGCTTAATAAATATTCGATTTGAAGTGTTTAAACTGATATGTACATTTTTCATCATTAGACTAGAGCAGGAGGCAGTTGCATTTTAATGTATAGAAAGCTGATCTCGAAAGAAGCAAGACATGAGTTCAAGTCTTTCTTCTAACACAGTGGCTGTGTGACCCTGGGCAAGTCATATAACTACTTACTATTTGGGGCAGATCTTTAAGATTCTCATTTGCAGAAAAGGCATTGACCTTCATAGGTAGATGGAGTTTCTTCACCTGGGGGTTCCTTATCCTAACAAAATCATAGCCTCTATCCAGAACAAGAGAATCCAGCTTTTCTTTACACTCATGTCCTTCCAGCAGAATCACACATACAGATAGAACTTGATTTTTCTTATTGCTCTATAAAAATCATGTGAGTTTCCCATGCTCTGTCCTTGCAGCCATCATGATATAATTACTCAGGAAAAAAGGTTATTTTCACAGCTTGTTTATTAGAGAGCATATCAGCTTTTCCTGGTAAATGAACCACCCGATTTTTGTTAAGCAAAGCTATATACAATATTTATTGTGCTATTACACGGACAGTTTTAGCATACCTGCCAGAAATAGGGAGAAGAACTTAAGAGCCCCAAAAGCTTGCTGGGCACAATCATGCATCTTAAAGGCATCATCCTTCTCACCGTGTCCTAATCTATTTGCAAGGTAAAAGATACCGGGAGCTCAATCCCTCCAGTCTGAGTTAATGTCTAGCGTATGATGAAGACACCAATCAATCAAGTTAAAGGGAACATGAGTTCATGTGCACACACTCATACCCCAACAAGCATACTCCAGAATTTATGAAAAGATCACATTCTCACCCACCTCAGGTTTTTAGCTCATCTTTAATGGTGAGGACTCAGATGATACAAAGAAGAGAATACTGGATTTGTACTCAGAGGTCCAGAGTTCAAATATTACTCTTTCCATCTACCAGCTGTGTAACCTTGAAGAAGTCACTCAAATTTCTCCATCAATAAGACAATGGTACCTTGATGGATTCTTGGCATACATTGTAACCCGTTCCATGCTTCTCATCTAAGTGGTGTAATGGATAGAGAACTGAGCCTGGAGTCAGGAAGACTCGAGTTTATATTCAGCCTCAGATATATCCTAGCTATCTGACTGCGGGCAAGTCACTTAACCTCTATTTGTCTCAGTTTCCTCAACTATAAAATGGGTATAATAATAGCAACTACCTTCCAGGATTGTTGTGAGGATCATTGATATAATATTTATAAAATGCCTGGCAGAGTAGGTGTTATATTAGTGCCTGTTTCCTTTCCTTCACCCCCCCCCACCCACCATGTTTTTTCATCAATCTTCCATAGGAGAGTTACCCACAATGTTGGAGACCTTCCTCTGGACCTTTTAACATTCCATAGATTCATGTTCAATATCCATGTTCTCTGCCTACCATCTCTCACTTCATGGCAACAGATGAAATAAAGAAAATGTAATGAAATGAACAAACAAAAGAAGAATGAGGATTTGGGCTATATAATATTAGAGCAGGAAGGGACCTTTTGGAACCCATCTTGTCAAACCGCTCTTTTTATAGATGAGCAAATGGAGACCTAGATAGGATAAAGGATTTGCCCCAGGCCAGGCCTTGGGTCTATTAACTAAGTTCTAGTAAGTCTTACTTCTACTAACCAAGGCTTACCAGAGTGAGACCAGGGCATAGAGGGGCCTTGCCCACCAGCACAAATTGTTTAGAATTCGCCACCCTCTTAAATCATCACTTAACCCTTGTGGAACTCAGTTATCACATCAATAAAATGAGGGGGGGGGCACAATACACAATTTCTATTGTCCCTACCAGCTCTAAACCCAGTGGAGAGAAGGAAATGGATTTTAAAAACTCTAAAGTCAGGTCTAGAATACAAATGGGTTAAATCTAGTGCCACTAGCCACGAAATCCCATTATAACAAAAAAGATTTCAAAAAGATTGTAAATTCCTACAGGACACTAGCTACATCTCTCACATCTCCCAGAATGCCTGATACAGGACTGGACACATTGTAACAGTTGTTTTTACTGTGATAAGTTCTCAATAAATGCTTGCTCATTAATCCATTGCTGGAGGCTTTGGAATCAGTCAATTATCCTGGATAGTATTCAATAGAACAAAATCATAGCCCATCAAAAGATTTTGGAGGGTAGTTTATGATTTGTTTGTACAGGTCAAATGTGTAAATATCACCCATCCCCTTGTATCTTTGATTATGCTGACACTGACATCTGCATGGGAAATGTAGCTCAACATCTCACTGTGTAAATCTGACCAAATTGAATTCCAAAATAAGACAAAAGCTATAGTAATACTTCTTTTAACTTCAACAAATTCAATTATGACCAACATTCAGCAGCACCTACTATGCACAAGACCCTATTCCATGACCTGCAAATACAAAGAAGGAAAACAACAAAATCCCCAACTCTGAGGAACTTAGAGTCTTATGGGGAGATAAGAAAAACTGTGTGTAGTAAGAGACAGGTATTTAACTTACCAAATTCAAATTCACATAGCAAAGCAAAAAGAAAAAGAAAAAGATAACAGTTAAATAGTTGGAGGAATCCCTTTCCATTCCTCTCAATAAGAGATGAGTGAAGGGGCAGCTAGATGGCGCAGTGGATGGAGCACCGGCCCTGGAGTCAGGAGTACCTGAGTTCAAATTTGGCCTCAGACACTTAACACTAGATGTGTTACCCTGGGCAAGTCACTTAACCCCAATTGCCTCACTAAAAAAAAAAAAAATAAGAGATGAGTGAAGTGGATCTGATATTCTCTCGGTCTGTCTCATTTCCCTGGTGTCTCTCAGACTGTGACCATCTTGCATCTAGAGTGAGATTCTAGAATCTTTTTGGACCATCCCCTCATATAGTTTCTTCATTTTCCTTAGGCTGATAGAACTTATGAAAGAGGCAATCTTAGTTGGCCTTCCAAGCATTTCTTGCATTGGAAACGACAGAACAGACTAACAGAGACCTGATACTCAAGGGACACAAGGAGATAGTGAACTGTTCTTGGTAAATGAACTATATCCCCAGGTCCTGAAATGAAAAGCAGAAGTGATTACTGTTAGGGGCATATCGAAGATCCTGAAAAGTATGAAGGTACTAGGAGATTGAAGAAGGACGATTTTTTTCCTCATTTTCAGAAAAGGAAAGAAGACAGTATCTATGACCTGTAGGCCAGTGAGCTTGACTTCAATTCCTTGGAAAAGTCTAGAATGAATCATTTAAGAGCTCAGTGGCAAGCACCTAGAAAGAAAAGCAGTGATTATAAAGAGCCATCAGGGCTTATTCAAGAACAGGTCATGCCAGACCAATGACATTTCTTTTCTGGACTGGGTTACTAAGCCAGTACATGAGGGGTATGCTGGGGATGTAATTTACCTAGATTCAGTAGAACTTATGAAAATATTCTCATACAATCCTTGTGGGGAAGATGAAATTATATGAACTGAATTATCATGGATTTAAAATTTGAAAATTAAATGGATTCAGAACAATTAAATGGATTTAGGCTTTGTTTCACATTGGATAGAGCACTGAGTTTAGAGTCAAGAAGATTTGAGTTAAAAATCTAGTCTTGGACACTTACCAGTTGTGTGGCCCTGGACAAGTCATTTAACCTCTCATTGTCTCAGTTTCCTCATAGTTAATGTGGGGGTGAATGATAGCACCTACCTCCTAGGGTTTTTGTGAGGATCACATGAAACAATAATTGTAATGGGCTTACATAGTAGGCAATATAAAAATGTTAGCTCTTAGTATTAGAATTAGCAGACTCGGGGCAGCTAGGTGGCGCAGTGGATAGAGCACTGGCCCTGGATTCAGGAGTACCTGAGTTCAAATCCGGCCTCAGACACTTAACACTTACTAGCTGTGTGACCCTGGGCAAGTCACTTAACCCCAATTGTCTCACTAAAAAAAAAAAAAAAGAATTAGCAGACTCCAAGAGCAACTGCTAATGGCTCAATGATAATGTGGATGGAGGTCTACAGTGAAGGACTCTGGATATCTGTGCTTGGCTCTCAGATGTGTTTAAATGTTTCATGGATACTGTATCTAGAGGTTAAAAAGACTTTTGGGGCCATCTAGTTTGAACCCCCACCCCCTCATTTTATATATGAGAACAGGGAAGTCAGGGAAGTAAAGGAACTTCATCATCAGAGGTAGGATCCAAGCCCAGGTCTTCTCTCTTCAACACTAATGCTCCTTTTCACTTTATTAGTGACTTAGAAAAATACACACCTGGCTTGCTAACCAGATTTGTAGATGGAAATGTTAGCCCAGTGACCAGCTTCATAAGGATAAGACAGGGGAGGCTCAGCCAGATAGCAGTTTATAAAAGAGGTTTCAGTGACCTGAGTGCTCAATATGAGTCAGTAGGGTGATGTGACTATCAGAAATGTGATCTTGGACTGCAGTATTAGGATGGGCATGGCTTCCAGGAACAGAGATATGATAATCTCACTGTGTTCTGTATTTCTTGGATCTCCTGTGCACTATGGTGATCAGTTCTGGGCACTATGGTTTGAGAAGGACACAGGAGATAAAAGGATTTAAGGACATAAATTGGAAATTGGGTGGGGGGAGTGGCGCAGGGCAGCCAGGATGGTGAAGGGCCTTGGACACAGGAGCATCAGTTGAAGGAGTTGGGCTTATTAGCCTGGAGAAAAGAAAACTAGTGAATGGGGGTAGGGTGAAGTGGGAAGTGATACTTATGTCCAAGTATTTGAAGGGGTGTCATTCAGAAGAGGGATTAAATATGTTTGATTTGGCTGCAGGGGACAGAAACAGGAGCAATGGGTCAGAGTTGTAAAAAGGCCAATTTAGGCTTGATGTTAGGAAAAGCTCCCTCAGGATAAAGGCTGTACAAGTGAAGTGGGAGGTGGTAGGTTCCCCCTCCTTGAGGGTCTTTAAGCAGAGGATGAATGACCACTTGTTGGTTATGTTGTAGTGGGAATTCCTTTCATGCATGGTTTGGCTAAGTGGTTGCTGAGCTTCCTGCCAACTCTCAAATTCTGTGATTTTGATCAGCCAAAAAGTACTTGCTACATTCCCGTTGACTTTCCTAACTTCCTTGTATCTTTTCTTGCCTCATAGGAAGAAAAGGAGGATAAAAGGTAGGAAGGAAGACAGGCATGAAGGAAGAAGGAAAGGAAGCTAGGAAGAAAGGGGAAAAGGAAGGAAGGTAGGAAGGTAGAGGGAGGGAGGGAAGAAGGAAAGAAGGAAGACGGGGCAGCTAGGTGGGACAGTGGATAGAGCACCAGCCCTGGATTCAGGAGGACCTGAGTTCAAATCTGGCCTCAGACTCTTAACACTTACTAGCTGTGTGACCCTGGGCAAGTCACTTAACCCCAATTGCCTCACTAAAAAAAAAATTAAAAAAAGAAGGAAGAAAGGAAAGAAAAGAAGGAAGAAAGGAAAGAAGGAATGAGGCATTTATTAAGTACTATTATTAATGTACTAGGCACTGTGCTAAGTGCTTTTTTCAAATATCATCTCTTCGATCCTCCCAACAACCATGGGAGGGTTCAAGGGACAAGGCACTATATTTATCCCCATTTTATGGTTGAGAAAACTGAGGCAGACAGAGTAAATGTTTTGCCAAGGGTTACACAGATAGTAATTCAGGTCTTCCTGATTCCAGAACTAGTCCTCTAACCCCTAATCCTAAATTTTCCAATCAGTTTTCCTTTACCTATATTTGTTGTTTTCCTATTTAAGTAGTAGTTCTAGTTTCCACCTTTCTCCTAATCCATTTTTTTTTCTGGGTAAAGTGAAAAATAAAATTTATATATCACTGTATCCATAGCAACCACCCCAGGTCTATCTGCTCTCTGATACAGCTTACCTCTATTTAAAGAGACCTTAGCACTTTTCTTTTTTAAAAAAAATTAAAATTTTGGGGGGGCAGGGCAATGAAGGTTAAATGACTTGCCCAGGGTCACACAGCTAGTAAGTGTCAAGTGTCTGAGGCTGGATTGCAACTCAGGTCCTCCTGAATCCAAGGCTGGTGCTTTATCCACTGTGCCACCTAGCTGCCCCCTAGCACTTTTCTATCTACAAATATGTAAGAGGAATATACTATACTTTACAGGCAATTTAAAGAATTTTCATATGTAATTTGGAGGATTCATGATTTTTATGTTACACACTGACTTTAGAACCTAACCATGGGTAAGATGTAACCTCATATACTCAAATAATGATAATACCATGAAGGAAGTAAAGAGAATTTATAGGATCACCTGTTTAGAGACAGAAGGGACCTTAAGGGCCAGCTACTCTGACCCCTTAATTTTACAGATAAGGAAGCCATCCCCAGGGAGGGGGATCCACTTGTCCCAGGCTGTGCAAGGAATAATTATTAAAGGTTAGATTTGAACCTAGGTTCTCCTACCTTATTCTTTACATTCTACCAAGATACCTCCCCCCCCCAAAAGGTAAGGGGATGAAAACCATTTAAGGTCATAGATTTAGAGGTTAAAGAGACCTTCGATGTAATCGACTCCATCTCTCTCCTACTGAATAAACAAGAACTTGCCTAAGGACACAGAAAAAAGTAAAAGCTTGGATTTGAACCTTCTTTCTCTGGCATTAAATCGAAGGCTTTTTATGCTATATGGTACTTATTAAGAGAATTGGGGAGGGGCAGCTAGGTGGCACAGTGGATAAAGCACCAACACTGAAGTCAGGAGGACCTGAGTTCAAATCCAGCCTCAGACACTTGACACTTAATAGCTGTGTGACCCTGGGCAAGTCCCTTAACTGCAATAGCCTCACACGTACACACACACACACACACACACACACACACACACACACACAAAAGAAAAGAGAAAAAAAAGAGAGAATTGGGGAAGGCTTCGTGGAGGAGCTGGCAACTGAGCTGGACCAGGAAGGAGGAAATGGTTTTCAAGAAGAGAGATGCTGGGACAAATTTGGCAGGAAGGCTGAGGAACAGGGATGGGACAGTACAGGGTGTGAGAGGAAATAATTAGTAACATGGTCTGGCTGGAGTTGTAAATTGGAGCTTGGGGAGGACCTTGAATGATAGACTAAGGAATTGGGAGCCACTAAATTTTTGTTCTTTGTTTTTGAAGAGGGAAATGACATGCTTGATTTGTGCATCAAGATTACTCTCACAAGAGTTTGAAGAATGGAATGTAGAAGGGAAAGATTAGAGGCAGAGAGACACTCCTCCCATCTCCCCCCGGGGAAATTATTTCATGAATCCAGGTGAGAGACAGTAAAGGCCCGGACTCATTTTCTTTATACTCCAGAAAAGAAAATTTGCTACAAATTGGCTCATGGGGAAATTATGATAGTTTATTTTTAATTAGTCATCAAATATTTCCTGTGTGTTTGCTAGATTGAAAACACTGTTCTAGGCACCACGGGGGGATAGCTACAAAGAAAGAGGAGACCCAGGTTCTGCTCTTTGAGGAGATTATAGACCAGTTAGGGAGACATGATCTGTGTGAAACAATTAATCATGTACTGCCTGGTGTTATCTCTTGAGCATTTATCTTCAAGCTATAAATGGATAAATAAGTACAGTTGGAGCTCAGTGAAGGGATAACTCTCTATGGATCAGAAAAGGCTTTATGGGCGAAGTAGAATTTGAGCTGGGCATCAAAGGATGGTTTTTTAATATTCAACAGAAAAATAGAAAAGGCAAAGGGCATTCCGGGCAAGGAAAACCATGTGAGCAAAGGCAAGGAGGAGGGAAATGTTGGGGGGGGGGTTGCTTTTGGGGTGTGTGGACAGTGAGGAGAGATCAAGTTCCTTCTTCTGCCCCTCCCCTCCCCTTCTCCTGAGGAGAGGTGCCCCCTCCCATTGATGAGTGCTAAGACCTTGGCTCTGACGGAGCTTGTAACAATCTCTTCTTCCTTGAAGGCCTAGAAAACCTTGGCCTTGAGAGTGGGGGTGGGGAGGATGGAGAGGAGGAGGGAATGAAAGATTATGTCTGCTGAGTGATGACTCATTTTTCAAGGTAATTTTCTTTGAGTGTGTGTGTGTGTGTGTGTGTGTGTGTGTGTGTGTTGGGGAGAGAAGTGAAAAAATACCACCATGTGCCCAGGAGTCAGGAAAATTGGGTTTTCTGACCGGCTGTGTCACTAGCTAGCTGTGAAATCTGGGACAAACCTTTGCGTTTCTGCCAGCCTCAGTTTCGTCATCTACAAAATTAGGAGGTTGGATTAATTGACTACTAAGGCCTCTTCCAGCTCTAATATGGAGTCAAACAAAAGGCAATTTGGAAATCCCTCCAACAAGGGAAATGGACATTTAGGACTTGGTTTCCAGTGGGCAGGTTGGACTGTCTAAGGGAACCCAGAATGCCCTCTAAAGCAGAAAGACATTTAAAGAGCCTTTAAGAGACGTTCTAATAGTGAGTGAGCCCCACAGGCAAAGTCCCTAGTTTCCATGATCTCTAGGGACTTTTCGAGAAGCGTTGGGAAAGGCCCTTTGAAACTAAGGTAAAGCATCTGAGACTCATTTGGTGTCTAGATGTCATTCAGTTTAGAGGCTGAAGAATTTCCTGGAGGACCTCTAAAAGTCATTTGAGGCCTCAAGTCCCATCAGTTATCTATTCCCAAAGAGAGTGTTTGTTTTTCAAAATGCTGCCATTGGACTGATACTGAGGTTTTTCCCCCAACTCTGCCCAGCGGATCCTGACTCCTCTCTTCAACCCAAACACTGCCCCCCACCCCCACTCCCCACCCTTAGTCTACTGCACAACTACAGATGATGACAATGATCTGATGACTGGCCCAGCCATGTTCTGATTTCATTTTGGAAATGCATAGGAGTTTCTTCTCAGTTCAAAAGAATGTTGACCCTTTACATTCAAGGAAGTTTCTACTTTCTAAGTACTCCCCTCACTGGACTCTAGCTCCAGTCATTCTATTTCCAACACTCATATCCTTAGTACATACTCACTCCCAACAATGATAGGTCTGGTTCCCTGTTTCTTAATCTCCTTCACAACATCCCACTTGTAGACTCAGCTCTGCCCCCAGGCCCTGGTATCTATGCCTCTTGGGCAGGGTGCTATGAGAAGATTAGGTTAGATGACCTCTCAGGTCTTTTTGAGTGCTAAGCCTATGGATCCTATGAGGGTAGGAAGGACCTACCTTCATGAGTCATCAAATAATTCTTGGAAGCTATCAGCACTAATTAGCCTGAGCCATGGATCATTCCTGACTGTCCTGTTTGGTAAATGAGCTGAGAACTGTCCCACAGATAAGAAACCAGAGCACATTGATGACGACAACATTCATATATCACTTAGGATGTACCAGGTACTTTACAATTATTATCTCATTTGGTTCTCACAACAACCCTGGGAGGTAGGTGCTATTATCATCTCCATTTTATAGATGAAGAAACTGAGGCAAACAAAGGGGAAGTGACTTGCCCAGGGTCACACAGCTAGCAAGAGTCCAAAGCAGGATTTGGACTCAAGTCTTCCTGATTCTGAGCCTGGTACTGTATTCTCTGAGCCACCTAGCTTCCCAGTAAGAAGCATGAGGTTTAAAATAAGATATGTGCTTTTGGCATATGGACACTAGAATGACTTGGGCCCAGGTATAAGTTACACATAAGGGGAGAACCATCCTTAACTCCTATCTTGTAGAGGTGGTTTAAGGGGCAAGAAAGGATTTCCAGGCTATAGAACCATAGCTATTGCAGAGCAAAAAAGGCCAAGAAGACATTTACAAGGTCACAGAATCCTAGAATTATAGACCACCAGAACTGGAAGGAAATTCAATCCAATCCTCTCACGGACAAGAGAGGGAACTGGGTAAGTCCATAATCTATCTGAGGTTCTGCTTCCTCATCAGGAGAATGAGGTGTTGGACAACTGTGGAACAAGAATGCCACCAGAAGGGGTGGCTAGATGGCACAGTGGATAGAGCACTGGCCCTGGATTCAGGAGGACCTGAGTTCAAATCTGGCCTCAGACGACACGTACAAGCTGTGTGACCCTGGACAAGTCACTTGACCCCCATTGCCCCACCAAAGAGGGAGAGAGAGAGAGAGAGAGAGAGAATATGCCACCAGACCCCGGGTCAAAGAGGATGGTTAGCTTCAAATGCCTTCCCCTTTCACATAACTTTGAATATGCATCTTGTATGTTCCTTGTCATTTATAGGTTGTTTCTCACCTTAGAATGTCTATTTCTCAAGAGTGGGGACTGTGTTTTGCTTCTCTTTGCATCCCTCATCCTTAGCAGAGTGCCTGGCATGTGAAAAGTGTTTAATAAATGCTTGTTGCCTGACTGAGTGTAGACAGAGAGAAGCAGGTTTATGGGAGGGACTGAGGATCCCATCAGATCTGGCAGCAGTGCCAACCCCAATCTGCCTCAGCCCAGAAGCCTTAGAAGTTTGGCCTGGAGTCCAGGCTTGAGGAAAGAAGACTGTGGGCTGGCTGCTGGCTGTGGCAGACACACCAATCTGAAATCGAGTTAGGGTGAGGGAGCCTGCTCTGTGGAGTCTGGCCACATTTGTTCATTTCCATGCTTTCGTCTTTGTTTTCCTTTTTCTTGGTTTCCTGGCAAAAGTTCCTCAAAACAAAAAAAACAAAATGAAACTAAACAAAAAACTGACTCTGTCTTGGCTCATCCAAAGGGAAATGGGATTTATCCACACCTTGGTAGGGATAGAGAGATGGGTCAGTGCACCCCTAGTGTCCAGGTGTAGTCAAGACAACTGAGATCCCAATTCCAAATGGGACAAAGTCAATATCTGGGCAGATAATGAAGGGGAAATAGAACAAGAGACTAGTGATGATACTGATGGCTCTTTATCTTCTGTTTTCCCCTCATTGTACTGAATTTGATAAAGAGACAGACTGGAAGACCTTAGAATAATGGTAAGAGGCCATATTTCTATCACAGAAATACAGAGTTGAAAGAGACCTCAGCAGCCACTTTGTCTGACCCAGACCCAAAAGGAATCCCTACTATGACATATCATACCCATGGTCAACAACAAACGTCTAAGTCCCGATTTTCTAAATTTCAACACCATACCTCCACACCAGGAACACTTACCCTCTCCCAATCTTTCAGCTCCCTTTTGTTGTCTGTCTTCCACCATTAGAATGTAAACTCCTTGAGGACAAGAACCGTTTTTATTCTTTCTCCTTCCTTCCTTCCTTCCTTCCTTTTCTTTCTTTCACTTAGCACTGTGTCAGACACATATCAAGCACTTAATAAATGCTTGTTACCCACTTCAGTTTTTATTTTTTTGCAAAACACTTTTATCTCTACAGTCTGTGAGGGAAAGAAGGGAAGATATTAGATCCATTTTGTGGATAAGGAAACTGGAACTCAAGAGTTGAAATGATTTGGTTGAGTATACACAGCTAGGAAGAATCATAGAACTAAATCTCAAAGAAATTTGGAGGTCATCCCATCCAGCCTCCTTTATGTTTCATTTAAAAGAGAACCATTTCTCTATCCTCATTCTCCTTGACCTCTCTGCAGCCTTTTACACTGTGGCTCACTCTCTCCTCCTTGATACTTTCTTCCCTCTGGGTTTTTGGGATACCCCCTCCCCTCTCTCTCTCTCCTGGCTGTCTACCTATCTGACTGCTCCTTCTCTATCTCTTTGCTGGATCCTACTCCTGATTATGCCCTCAGACTGTAGGTGTTTCACAGAGTTCCGTCCTGGCTCTTCTCTTTTCTCTCTCTTCTACTTCACTGGTGATCTCATCAGCTCTTGTAGATTTAATTACCATTTTATGCTGATCACTTTTCAGTCTACCTATCCTATCCCCACCTTTATGATGTACTCCAATTTCATATCTCCAACTGCCTTTCAGACTTCTCAAACTTGAAGTCCAGTAGGCATCTTTAACTCCACATAGAAAGAAAGGATCTCATTATCTTTCCCCTTAAATTCTCCCCATCTCCTACCTTTCCTATTATGGTTGAAACTAACACCATCCTCCCAGTCACTCAGGCTCACATCCTGGGAGTCAGCCAGGATGCTTCATTATATCTCACCCCTCATATCCAAGCTGTTGCCAAGGCCTGCCCATGTCATCTTTGCATCATCTCCTGAATATGTCCCCTTCTCTCCTCTGACACCTCCACTAAGAAGTGAGTCTGCTTGCCTCAAGTCTCTTTCTACTCCAAATCATCTTCCACTCAGCTGCTAAAGTGATTTTCCTAAGGCACAGGTCCAATCTCATTGCCGCTTTATCCAATAAACTCCAGTGGCTCCCCATCATTTCCATGATCAAATACAAAGTCCATGCTTGGTGTCAAAGTCCTTCATGACCTACCTCCACCTACCTTTTTAGACTTCTTACACTTCATTCCCCTCCCTTACTCTTCAATCCAGTGATATGGACTGTTCCATAAACAAGATACTCTATCTCTTGGCTCCAGGAATTCTCTCTTGATGTCCCCCCCCCCATCTGGAATGTTCTCCCACCTCCACTTCACCTACTGACCTCCATGGTTTCCTTGACATCTTAACTAAACTCCCATCTTTTACAGGAAGCCTTCCCTAACTCCTCTTAATTCTAGTGTCTTCCCCCTCTTATTTACTGCCTTTTAAATACAGCATGTAGCTTGTTATATTTGTTTGCTTGTTGTCTACCCCGTTAATGAGACTGTGAGCAACTTGACGGCAATTACTGTCTTTTGCCTCTTTTTGTATCTCCAGAGCTTACCACAGTGTTTGGTACATAGTAAGTACTTAATAAATATTTATTGATTGACTGAGTGACCAGAAGTATTAAGTGATTGGTCACCCAGGGGATATGGGGCAAAGACTGAGATTCAACATTAGATCCTCTGCCTCCAAATTTACATTCTTTTCTACTGCACCAAATTGGAGGTGGAGGTAGAGAAGTGAAACTAAAACTCTGGCTTCCCAGTATGCCACACTGCATCTGTAGTTGAAGATTCTCATGTTAAAGTGGGGGCTCTAATCTGCACAGGGTTTGTCTAAGATTTCTTATTTTCTAGACTATGGAGTCTAGTGGTTTTCAATCTGGGTAATCTCTTTTTTTTTGCTGCCCATCAGCCAGATTTATTGTGGGAGACAGCCCAAGCCCATCTGAGCAGAGTCAGATCACTTTCTATCAATCTTGAGGCACTAGGGAGGGGGTGGAAATATATGTAAGGTCATTTGGAGATGAGCTTTTGAAGGATTTTGTTACCACCAAAACAGCCCATTTCTACCATGCAACCATGGCCGACTTATTTGCACTAAATCACATTCTGCCATAAGAAGCCAACTAAATCGCTTCTAAATTATTTTTTTAATGAACTGTGCAATCAGTCGAGGGTGTGTGTTTGTTTGAATACTAAACGTCACAGGTATCCCAGCCATAAGTGTGTACCCAGAAAGAAAAGGGATGGTGACAGGATTGGGGGGAGAAAGGGGAGAAGAATGAGCTAGCTTTGACCAGAGGTATGATAATGGCCTTCATCCTTGGGGGATATTGCATTTGGAAGAAGAGTAACTTTTTCTTAAAAGATAGACTCATAAATGTTTGGACCTAAGCAGGACCTTGGAAGCACATTCAATTTAACTCCCTCCTTTTGCAAAATGAGAAAATCACAGCTTAGAGCAGGTAAGGCAGTTGCCCTAAGTTGTTGAGTGGCAGAGCTGATACTGAGAGGAATTGCCCATCAGAAAATGCTTTGAGAAGCCTTGAAACATCTTCCATGTGCCAAGCACTGAGTCTGCTCCTGAAAGGGATCCAGAAGAAATACAGTCCATGGCCCCAGATTCAGTTGTAGGTATAGGGCAATCACATGAGACACAGTATGAGAAAGCAGTATGAGGGGGTAAATCCTAGGGCCAATGAACTCTTCAGGAGCTCAGGGAAGGGATAGTGGGCATGACAGGGAAATGTACTATGGGCTGGATTAACTGGGAGATGGCTTGGAGAGGCATTATTGCACCACAACAGGTGGGTATGATTTGCCTAGAAGGGGAAGGGAATTCCAGACTATCTGAAACATCAGCAGCAGAAGAGTAGATTTAGGAATGATCATGGAGTTCTGGAAAGAGAGAGAAACATGAAACCTCTGCCCTAGTTCAGTTAGAGTGTACATAATGGAATATTAAATTGGATAGCTCACCTACAGCCTGTTACAGTAGAGGGTCTTGCTTGCCCAGCTGAGTTATAGGGAATAGGTTTTTAATCATTATGTCAATAATGGGAGGGATATTATTTTTAAATCCCAGCTCAGCTATTTAAAATTTGTGTGACCGTGGGCAAATCACAACTCTGTCTGGTCTCAGTTTCCTCTGTAAAATAAAGGTGAGGTTAGAGGAGAGAGGCAGCTTGACATAGTGAATAGAAATCTGGCCTTAGAGTTAGGAAGGTGAGTTTAAGTCCTGCCTATGATACATAATGGTTATGTGAGCCTGGGAAAATCACATGTCCTCTGAGTACTCAAGCAGGTATATGGAGTTTCCTCATTTTGAAACTCTCTATATCAATGAGATCACAGGTCCAGTCCTCACCTGTTAGATGAGATGATCCCAAAATTCTTTCTAGCCTTAAATTCTATGATCCTGCTCTTCCCAGGAATGAAACAATCAATAAACATTTATTAAGTGCCTTCTCTATTCTAGGCACTGTGCTAAACTCTGGGAATTCAAAAAGAAGCAAGTTCCTGCCCTTGAGGAACTTACGATCTAATGGGAGTGATAATAAGTGAACATATATGTATAAATGTGTTGTATACAGGATAAATAGGAAATAATTAACAGAGGGAAGGCACTAGAATTCAGAGGAGTTGGGGAAGGCTTCCTGTAAAAGCTGGGATTTAATTTGGGACTTAAGGAAAGCCAGGGAGGTTAATAGCCAGAGTTGAAGAGGGAGAGAATTCCAGGTTTAGAGGGGAATGAGAGAAAATATATAAGAGGTAGAATGTCTTGTTTTCCCCTGGAGGCTACTAGAAGGAAGAGTGTTGGCAAGTAAGGAATAAGGAGACTGGAAGGGTAGGAAGGGGTTGGGTTACAAAGGATCTTGAACACCAGAAGATTTTGTATTTGTTCCTGGAAACAATTGGGAGCCACTGGGATTTATTGGATAAGGGGATAATGAGATTGGATCTGTACTTTAGGAAAATCACCTTGGTGGCTGAATGGAGTGGGGAGTGACTTGAGGCAGGCAGATCCCATAGCAGGATGAGGTGAGCCAACTTCATCTCTGGTACAAGGTTATTGGAGAAACCGCAGATGTCCTGAGTGATCTTTGCCAAAGTACTACTCTGTGAGATTAGCTATTCCAGTCCACATCCCTCCCTTCAGCGTTTCCACCCTCACTTTACTCTTTTCCTCCTCTTTAGTCATAAAAATCTCTAGGAACACGTTTTGTTAAAAGTGAGCGAAGCAATAAATTTTTGGTCTCTGACAAGCTGACGAGAGAAATAAAATCTGTAATGGAAGATGCTGCCCCATTTTTTGGCCCTGTGGTGTTCCAGTTGGTGTCAGGGGTCTCTGTGGGGGAGGGAGATTCAGAGGTGAGATAAGTGAGCTGAAGACAACTCTTCTCCAGGTCTTGGAGACAGGAGGTAAGCTCCCTAATCTTGGCCCCTAAGTTGTGTTAGGACTATCTCACTCTGTCACTGTTGTTTGGGGGTGGGGGCCTTCTAGAAGGTCCCAGCAAACAGAGAAGATGGGCTTTGGGGACTAAAGGGGGGGACTCCTGGCAAGGTTCATCAGGAAAAGGGTTTCTTTTGATTGGTGGTTTAGAGTACGTGTGATTTCAAGTCCACTCAAGGATTCCAATGTCTGAGATTCTGGAGTTAACTGATATTTAAAAACCTAAATTAAACACAGGCATTGGAGATGATTGTATGCATGTAATTGATATGCAACACACACATACAGGGACAGGCTAGGGACTGGACGTGTGATATCACTGATAGAGGGACTCTTGGTTGAGAAAATACTCTCTATCAACAAGGGGCAAAAACTTCTCTACAACCTATCGCCTGAGACAGCTGCCAGAGCACTTAGAGGTTATAGGACTTGTCGAGGGTCACACGTCCACTATGTGGCAGCAAAGGCAGCTGTAGCATATAGAAGGTGAGGCTTGGAGTCAGGAAGACCTGAGTCCAAATCCAGCCTCAGACACTTAGTAGCCATGAGACCTTGGGCATACCATTTAACCTCTGTTTGCCTCACTTTCCTCAAATATAAACCAGGAATAAAAATAGGACCTACTTCACAGGGTTGTTGTGAGGATCAAATGAGATAATAATTGTCAAGTACTTAGCACAGTATTTGGCATATAGGTGCTTAATTAATGCTTACTTACTTCCTTTCTTCTGTGTCAGAGATTGACCTGAATTCAGGACTTCTGGGCTCCAAGGCCAATTCTCCACTACACATTTAGGTTACCTGAACCAAAAACGGAATCCCACTGAAATGTTATTGTGTGTCATACATATACAAACGTACACATATGGACAGACACAGATATACTCTCCCTCCCCATGTATACACACACATACCTATACCTATACATACCTATAATGTGCACACATATATGCATATATGTAAACATACATATGTACACATATAAACATGCATACATATATTCAGATAGATAAATAGACAGACAGACAGATACACAGAGGCAGTGCATATGACTGTAACTATGATTTCACTGGAAAGGGGAACTACCAGGTGGAGAATATACTATTACTAATCTTACTAATACCTTCTCTGCAGCTTATAGGTTTACAGAGTTGCCTTGAGCATTGAAAGGTCAAGTGACTTGCCCAGGGTCATATGGATAGCGTGTGTTAGAAATATAATTTGGACCCAGGTCTCCCTGGTGCTGAGGACAGCTGTGTCCCATTGTTTCTTTTTTCCCCCATATAAATATTTTATTATTTTCCAGTTACATTTAAAGATAATTTTCAACATTTGTTTTTATAAGATTTCTAGATTCAAATTTTTCTCTATCCGTCCCCTCCCTCCCCCCTCCCCAAGAAAGCAAGTAATCCGATATAGGTTATATATGTACAATCACATTAAACATATTTCTGTATTAGTTATACAATGAGAGGAGAATCAGAGCAAAAATGAAAAACCTCAAAAAAGAAAAACAACAAAAACAATAGAAATCGTATGGTTCGATCTGTATCCAGATTCAACAGTTCTTTTTTTTTTTCTGGATTTGGAGAGCATTTTTCATCATGAGTCCTTTGGAACTATCTTGGACCACTGTATTGCTGAGAAGAATCAAGTCTACAACAGTTGATCAACACACAATGTTGTAGATACTGTGTACAATATTCTCCTGGTTCTGCTCATCTCACTCATCATCAGTTCATGCAAGCCCTTCCAGGTTTCTCTAAAATCTGCCTGCTCATCATTTCTTACAGCACAATAGTATTCCATTATATCCATATACCACAACTTATTCAGCCATTCCCCAATGATGGGCAACCCCTCAATTTCCAATTCTTTGCCACCACAAGAAGAGGAGCTATAAATATTTTTGTACGTGTGGGTTCTTTTCCATTTTTTATGATCTCTTTGGGAAAAAGTCCTAATAGTGGTATTGCTGGGTCAAAGGGTATGCAAAGCTTTATAGCCATTGTTTCTTACATATATACATATGCCTAGACATACAAAGTATCTGTATTTTGTGCATATATGTATATTAAGGCCAGAACCAGGATTGGGGAGAACCAAGCATTGCAGCAAGGTAAAGGAAGTTAGAGAAGGCAATGATATTAAATAGTTATTTTTAAAACTCTGCCCTTTGCATTTTGGTGGTGGTGATTCTATAAGCTTCTATCAGCTTTGTGTCCAGTTAAGAACAACTAATTAAAATAGGAAGTGTGCCAGGTGATTTCCTCCTACCTTGGGTGGTGGTCTCCCTACTAGTGGTATCTCAGTGACCTGAGGTTTCTCTTGCCCTGATGACTCCTTCTCAGGCTCCTGGTTTTTTTCAACATTTTTATTTCAAATTTTGAGTTCCAAATTCTAACCTCCTTCCTTTCCCCTTTCCCCAAGATGGTAAACAATTAGATATAGGTTATACATGTGCAATTATGTAAAACATTTCCATATTAGTCATTTTTGTACTAGAAGACTCAAAAGAAAAAAATTAAAGAAAGGAAATGAAAAATAGCATGCTTCAGTCTGTATTCAAACAATATCAGTTCTTTCTCTGGAGGCAGATAGTATGCTTCATCATTAGTCCTTTGGGATTGTCTTGGATCATTGTATTGCTGAGCATAGTTAAGTTATTCACAGTTCTTTACTGAACAATATTGCTGTTACTGTGTACAATGTTCTTCTGCTTCTGTTCATTTCACATGCATCAGTTCATGAAAGCCTTCCTAAGTTTTTTTCTGAAATTATCTTGCTTTATCATTTCTTATAGTGCAATAATACTCCATTATGATCATATACCATAGCTTGTTTAGCCATTCCCCAATTGATGGGCATCTCTTTGATTTCCAATTCTTTGCCACCACAAAAAGAGCTGCCATAAATATTTTGTACAAATAGGTCCTTCCCCCCTCCTTTTTTGGGGATGTCCTTGGGATATAGACCTGGCAGTGGTATTGCTGAATCAAAGGGAATATACAGTTTTATATCTTGCTGGTTCTTTATCTAGGTTCCCAAAGATTCAATTATCACCTCTATGCAGATAATTCTCAGATCTCTATATCCATCCCTCACCTCTTTCCTGATCTATAATCCCATATCATGGCCTACCATCTTGAACTGGGTGTTCTATAGGCATCTCAGACTAACATGGTCAAAACAGGATGCATTTTTCTTTCCCCTAACTCCTCCCTTTTGTGGCCTTCCCTGTGATCATTCAGGGAACTCCCAGTCTCCCAGTCACATGCATTCACAAAGTTATAGTCATCTTTAACTTCTCACTGTCACACATCCCACAAATCCAATCTCTTGCCAAATCTTGCATAATATTTCTTTTATCCCCACTTCTTTCCACTCACAAAGCCTAGAGTCAACCTTCATTACCTATTTCCTGGACTATCATGAGAGCTGTTTAATTGACTCAACTCTTTTCCCAAGTCCTTCCATCCTCCACTGTATTCCTCTACTCTAATGTGATTTTCCTAAAGTGTAGACCATATGACTCAATATGACTCAAAGTGTAGACTCAATGAGCTCCAGTGGCTTCCTGTCATCCTCAGGATCAAGTATAAAATCTTCTGTTTGGAGTTTAGAGCTCTTCCTAACCTGACCACTTCTGACTTTTTCCATCTTCTTAGTTTCCACACATTCTACAATCCAGCTCTGCTGGCCCTATGGTGTAGTTCCTGGACCCCGATGCGCCATTCCCCTCATTTTTGTGTTTTTGCACTGGCTGTTATCCATGCTTGGACTGCTCTGCCCTCTCACTTCCATCTTCTGGTTTCCCAGATTTTCTTCAAGACAGTTCAAACCCCACCTTCTGCAGAAGACCTTTTCTGGTTGCTCCAGTTGTTAATGGCTCTTCTTTTCATAAACATCTGTCTGTATATATACATTTGTACTCATATGCTTATGTAGATACATAATGTGTGTGCATGTATGCATGTGCGTATGTGTGTATACATACATATATACTTATATATTGCTGTTCTTTGCACTCCATCTCCTAACTCCAGGCATCTTTACTGGCTGATCTCATCCTTTTTTTTTTTTGTGGGGCAATGAGGGCAAAGTGACTTGCCCAGGGTCGCACAGCTAGTAAGTGTCAAGTGTCTGAGGCCAGATTTGAACTCAGGTCCTCCTGAATTCAGGGCCAGTGCTTTATCCACTATACCACCTAGCTGCCTCATGATCCTATACTTTAAATTTTCTCTCTCCTCATCTTTATATCCTGGATTCTCTGACTTCCTTCAACCCACCTTCTACAATTTCCCAGTTTCTTTCAATGCCAGTGACTCCTTCTGTTGATTATCACATTTTCCCCTTTTTATAGCTGGTTGATTTATACTTATTTTCATGTTCTCTCCCCCATTTGTACTGTGAGTTCCCTGAGAGTAGGGACCATTTTTCATGGCCTTTCCTTGTATCTCTAGTGCTTAGCGGTGCCTGGAACAGAGTAGGCATTTTACCAAATGCTTGTTGATGTGCATGTACCTAATTATTTATGTGTGGTCTCCTCCGTTAGAATGTGAGCTCTTTGAGGCCAAGAATTATTTTCTGCCTTTCATTGTACCCTCAGTGCTTAGCACAGTTAACTCATTGGACATCCAGGGTCTTGATCTCTTGATTGACTTTGCATCACTTTTCTTGTTGACCCCTGAGAGCCTATTGTATTACAAGTTTATTTTGTGTGTCTAATCAGGAGACCTCCCTATGCCCTCTCCCAAGCTTCAGTGGCTCCCTATTACCTCTAGGATCAAATATAATATCCTCTATTTTGACATTTAAAGCTCTTCACAAACAGACCTCTTCTGATGTCTCCATTCTTCTTATACTCTATCCCTTTGTGGCTGTCCTCTGGCCTCCGGCCATCCTGACTTCCTTGCTGCCATCTTTGTTCCTTTGAGCTGACCACTTCTAAGATGTCTGGAAAGCTCTCCAGCATCACCTCTTCATCCTGGAATCCCTGGTTTCCATTAAGACTTGCCTCAACAGCTTCCGTCTAGTGCTCCCAGCCCCTAGGAACTCCTAATGTAACCCTCCCATCTACTCTAATTGTAGGACATATATTTTATATGTTGCCTTTCCTCTTAGAATGCAAACTCCTTGAAGGCAAGCATTGGTTTTTGTCTTTCTTGTATCCCTAGAGCTTAGCACAGTGCCCGGCATATAATAAGTGCTTTTTGTCATTTTCAGTCATGCCCGGCTCTACATGACCCTATTTGGGGTTTTCGCAGCAAAGATACTGGAGTGGTTTGCCATTTTCTTCTCCAGCTCATTTGACAGATGAGGAAACTGAGGCAAATAGGGTGAAGTGACTTGCCCAGGGTCACACAGTTATTAAGTGGCTGAGGCCAGATTTGAACTCAGGAGGATGAGTCCTCCTGACTCCAGGCCTGGTGCTCTATCCACTGCCCTACCTACCTCCCATAATATATGCTTGAGATATATTTATTAACTTGGCTTGTTGATTTGTATGTGCCTCGTTATTTATGTGTTTCCTCCTTCATTATGATGGGAGCTCTTGGAGGGAAAAATTGCTTTTGTTGTACCCCTGGTGATTAGCACAATGCCTGGCACATGATAGGCGCTTCATAAATGCCCGTCGACTGACTGATCCATTGACTTGTTTTTCTGGAGCACAGATCTTGTCTTGCACCACTGAACTGAGCCCTTTGCTTCACACCATCCCCATCCATCTTCTGTATCAACAAAAGAAAAGTGACAGGCACAGTCTCCTCTACCAGACTAGGACGGCCTACCATCAGAAGAGCCCATGCCTTGGGGTGTCCCAGCTACAGAGCTGCGGGACAAGGGAAACAGCACATAGCCCAGAGGCTGGCTTTGCCCTCACATGCCCTTTTCCTCCCAGGAAAACCAGTCTCATGTGCTATAGTCGCATAGCTCACATTTCAGAAAGATGTTCATCTGTAGTTTGCATATATGTGAAATGCTTAGACTTTCTGCAGTTCAAAGGTGGGGAACTTCAGTCTCCCGGAAAATTCCCTTACCTGAAATGGCCCTTTTCCCAAGATGATGAATCGAGGAGTTTTTAGCACAGCTATTTCTTGAAGGTCCACTGAGGTGGGGGGGTGGGGGAGTGGGAAGGATGGAGGCTACGAATGAAGATTAGCTGCAGATTTCGGGCTCTGTTTCCCAGCTGTTGGGGCTGCCGTGAATGAAGCAACCTTTGTTTCTTCTCTGTTTTGGTTGACAGAATCAAATTGAGCTGCTCTGTAACCTGTGAAAATGGTGTTTTAGAGGGTTTAGGGCAATGGAGAACACACAAATGTTTAGCTTTGGAAGATGAAATTCAATGCCTTGTAAGTCAATCTGCTTTTATCTCACATCCTGCTCACATGCACACATGCACCTTTAGAGAAAAGGGAACTAGCTCTCATTGAGTCACCTTCCATTAATGCCCATAATGAGTAAAAATATATGCCCCATGGTTCTGGGTGTGCTGGTGGCATGCTCCCAGCGCAGCTGGGTAGAAGGTCTTATCTGCTCAGGAGTCTGTGATTTCACGGTCTGTTTACAAAGAGTGATTCTCTTTACAGTTGGTTACTTGGTGACAGTCTCCTATCTTGGTGTTGAGTGGTCTTGTGTATATCCAGCTGTTATTCAGATTTGCAAGTGCTGGGTTTCCCCACTCTGACAGGCCAGGTGATATGTATGTGTGTGTGCCCACTTGGTTGCCAGGTAACAATCCCAAACAACACTGGAGGCCTTAGAGGACAACACAGATGTGAGGAACAGTTGAGATGCACTGAAGGGTGGGGGTAGGAACCTCTTGGAGGGAGCTAGCTGCTTGAACTTCCGTCTCTGTCTAAGGTCCCTGATTGAGGCACCAGTCAGTGGTGATTCTGCCCCAGAGACCCTCTGGCAAATGATCCCATGCCGCCTTGCTGGGACATGTCAGAAGCCAGGCTCAGACAACTCATGACAGCTAATTTGACAAGAGGCAGTGATGCTGTGGCATTTCAAGAAAATTAAAGGAACACACATGAAGGCACGACTTCAAGAGAATGTAGCTCAGCTGTGTGTGTGGACAGTTGGGAAACAGTAGCGGCAGGCGGTGGGTTGCTTGTGTGGGCAGCAATCAGAGACCTTGAAGAGTGTGTGTGATGGGGAGAGAAGCTCTCCTTCAGCAACATTACGGGCTTTGAGGGGGTGGGAGAGGACAGACAAGAGCTACTTGTCGTTCATTAATGACATTTTTGTCTGTAGCTTCCAGGAAGGGAAGGGAACATCAGGGAGGGACCTTGGGTCTTTTTTGATCAAATACACTGTGAGATTTAAAATTGGATATTAGATCATAAATCTCCCCTACTTAACCTTTCCCTTAATTTATCTCCCAGACTAGTAAATGGAAGAAGCTTCTGGTTTTCTAGTTAGAGCTTTTATTGTATGGTAGTCATAAGGTGATGTTGATTAGAAGGATAGGAAAGTAAAAATACAATACAAATTGTCTTAAGTCTAAGCTTAGTCTATATTCCATATAAAACTCACCAAAAGCCGAAGGCCACCTTTGGGGAGAGAGAGAGAGAGAGAGAGACCGTGACAAGCATGCTGCTGCTAATCTCGAGCCGGGCCCAGTCGAACTCTCGTCAGCATCAGCCTGTGCAGTGCAGTTAGGAGACCAGCAGAGCAGGAAAAAGTTCCCACTTCCATTCTCTCCTTGCCATTTAAGCTCACACCCCGGAAGTGGAGTGCTAGCAGGCAGTCTGACATGCGTTGCAGGTGAACTGGTGTGCGTAGCTCATGCTGTTGGTCTCCTCCCCAAAAGGGTGGTCCTAAAAAAAAAACTGGCGTCTCTCCATTATCTAACCGACTGTTAAAACTTTTTACCATAGCACAAGTGGCAAAAAAAATCAATAGTGGCTTCATCAAAGATAAAGGACAAAGACATATAGTCAACCGCCCCCCCCCCCAATCCCAGCTGAAATTGCACCTTCTGTAAGGGGTCTGTCCTTATCCTCCCTAACCACAGAACCTTCCCTTTAGTGACTACCTGGCATATCTGCTGTCGATATCTTGCTTGTCCATAGTGGTTTGTAGTTGTCTCCCCTGGTAGACTGGAGCTTCATGAGTACTGTCTTTTACCTTTCTTTCCTTAGTGCTTACCACAATGACATCAGCCCTTCCTCACTCAAATTCAACTAAATGCAAGTCGTGACACCCCCTCCCCAATGTCATGGTCCTCTTGGAAAATGAAGGACAAGCAGCAACAACTAGGAGTCACGTGTCAAGACATCACCTGTGATGTCATTGATTCTCTTCGGAAAAAGAAAAACAACCACCACAATGATTGGCACATTATTAGGCACTTAATAAATGCTTATTGACTGGTGGCCTGATTGACACACAAATATAGGTACGTGTGATATGCCTACAGCTACCTATGGAGAGGCAGCATGGTGTGGTAGATAGGGTTGCTCCTGAATTTACAGTGGTTGTGGTGTGAATAGAGAGAAGGGGACAGATGCAAGAGATATTGTGGAAGTAGAATCAATAAAACTTGTGACAGACTCCATGACTTGGGTGTTTTTGTATCTCTAATGCCTAATGTGATACTTGAACTTTTTTCCTCTTTTGGGTCAGATCTGTGATTTAATCATAGAGGTTTTTAATGACCTTGTAGACAAGATTGTAGCGGTAAATGTTTAACAACTGGCTCTCCAGAAAAAAAAATACACACATTTCTAAGTTTAATTTGCATTATTAACACTTTCTCCATCATTTCCTAAGTCTAGAAATCACTAAAACAGTAAATCAAACCTTTCCAGATTCTCAAATGTAAGTTCTCGACACTGAAAATTTAATAATCAGCTCTATGAGTTCATTTTAAGCTGTCTCTGGCACAATCCTGCCAAGGGTCTAAGTATAGATTTCAGAGACTCTGTGAAGTTGGATGGAAAAAAAAAAAACACATCCCTACTTTCACTGACTTTTGGTTTCTTTTGTTTTATGCATTTTTAGTTTAAAGCTTTGACTTGGAGACCTCAAGTGAAGGGGAACTCTCTAGTACTGCCATTTATTCTCCCCATAGATCACTCTTTTCCATGGAGAAGATCGCAAGAAGAAGAAGCAAACAAATTTGTATTACAGTTATTATCTCATTTGATCCTCACAAGAATTCTGGTAGGTGCTATTATTACCCCCATTTTACAGCTGAGGTGGCTTATGTATTTTATCTTATGCATTTAAAACCATCATTCTGAGAAGTAACTCATAGGCTTCATCAGATGCTGCCACAGGGGTCTGTGGCAAAAAAAAAGTGGGGCAGTGTCACTGTGTGTTAGCTGCCTCTCTTGCCTTACACAGTAACTGGTATTTAATAAATAAATGCCTGTTGACTATCCTAGTTGGCTTCTTTGGCCTCTAGTGAAGAAAGGTACAAAGGGTTCAGGACCTGGCATCAGTAGATCAGCCTTTAATTCCTGGTTCAGCTACTTGTTACTTATGGGAGCACATCAAGTCACTTCAATTTTCTGAGACTCATGGCGGAGGGGGGCAGGGATAGTGGAAAAAAAAATTATCTGGAGCTAGCCTGACCTGAGTTCAATTCTCAGCTTGGCTACTTATGACTGGTGTTACCTTTGGAAAAATTACTTAACCTCTTTGGGCCTCAGTTTATTATTCTGTAAAACAAGTGGCTTGGGCTAGATTCTTTCAAATCAATGAACTCGGATATCCCTTTCAGCTCTAAAAGAGTCTGTGGGTTTTTTAGGGATTTATCTAATCTCTGTCTCTCCTTTTCTGTCTGTATGTCTTCATATTTCTGACTCTGTTTCTGCCTCTCTCTCTCTCTCTCTTTGTTCATTTGCCTATTTCTTTTTCCTAAGGAAAATAAAACTAAATGAAGGGAAAGATTCCCAGGAAGGCAATGGGGTGTGAGTCTATTAAAGAAAAACAAACAATAACAACAACAACAAAAATCCTATCTGAATAAATAAAAGAGTTTTTACTATTATTCCCAAAGGAGTAATGAAAGAGGGGAGCTCTCAATTCTGACAAACTTTGGCCAAATAGTAAGTAGCATTTAATGCCCATTTATTTTCCAGGAAAAGGTACAGTTATCCCTTCCACATTACAACTTTTCCCAGCACAGTTTGGATATATCTTGGGTTGTCATAAGAGATTAAATGGGAAGTTTTGGGGACTTTTGCAGACAAAATTCAAAGGGCAGCAGATGACGCAGAAAAAGTTTAGAAACTAAGAAATGCATAAAATATATGTATATAATTATATAATATATATAATATCATATCAATATATTTTATATTTTAATACAATAGCTATTCAGACTTCTTCTCTGGTATGAAAAATAATATACAGATTTTGCAGATGGTGGGGGTGTTGTACCCCTATCTTCTATGATGTACAAGGGGTAACTATATATTCAAAAAAGTTAAACTCCCAAGCATTGTGAAAGATGGGAGTCTTGAATAACTTTGCTTCAAACAATAAGTCAGTCCTCACAGACTGCTGAAGTGAGCTAATTGTCTCTGATTATCCAAGACCACCCCCGATGACCTCTTTTCTGTAAGAGAAGCTGACTAATTGGGCCCCCAAAGAGTAGGCAGAACAGACCAGTGGGCCTTCTTCAAAGGCCCAGATATGGACAGGCCTTTGTCTCTCACTCCCTGTGGTTTTTTGGGTGTGTCTGCTTCAGCAAGGGTCATACACTATGATGTGTGATGTCACCTCAAGACCCAGTTCACACTCCACTGTTCTTAAGTACCTATGATGATTCCAGTCCTCAGTAATCTCCCTCTTCTCTGAACAGACACAGTCTGATTCTCAGATGATTGAAGATCTATTTGGCACACACACACAGACCCAATAGACTTTAGTGATTAACTGGCGTGTCAAAGAAGACAGAGACCTTGGAAGGAGTGGTGGCTAATGTGCTACATCTTCCACTTTGGAAAGCCTGGCTGGACTGAAGGGTTTGTTCCCAGTGGGCCACCAAGGCTGTAAGTGGGCATCTTTTCCAGTGTGTCACACAGTCCCCTCTATTTATAGACCCCAGTGTCTTTTTGTGCCAGTCATCACTGCATCAGACAGCCTTGGCTGTCTGAAGACTGGTGAGTTGTTTTTCAGTCGTGTCTGACTCTTCAGGGTTTTCTCAGCGAAGATACTGGGGTGGTTTGCCATTTCCTTCCCCAGCTCATTTTACAGATGAGGAAATTCACGTAAATAGGATTAAGTGACTTGTCCAGCCTCATACTGCTAGTAAGTATCCAAGGCCAGATTTGAACTCATGAAGATGAGTTTTCCTGACTCCAGGCCCAGCAGAATGAGCACTATGGTGCCACCTAGCTTCCCCATCTGAAGACTCCTGTGCTCCAAATACACTGGCTTCTCCTTGTCTCATCAATCACACTGGTCTCAGTTTCCTTGTCTGTAATTTGGGGATAATAATAGTATCCACCCCCACCCCCCAGGGTTGTGAAGATCAAATGAGATAATATATGTAAAGCACTTTGCAAACCCTAAAGCACCATATAATTACTAGTCATTATTATTATCATTAAGTGACTTGACCTAGGTCACACAGCCAGTAACTGTCAGAGGCAGGATTCAAACCCAGGTCTTTCTGACTTCAAGATCGGCACTCATAGATTTAGATCTCGAAGGCCCCCCATGAGTCATCTAGTTATAGGATCATAGATCAGGGCTGGAGAAGATCTCAGAGGCTGTCTACTCCCACATCCTCATTTTCCAGATGAGGAAAATGGGGACTAGAGAGTTCGTGATTTGTCGAAGTTCCCACAGGAATTAAGTGGTAGAGCTAAGACCAGGTACTTAGCCTCTAAATTCAGTGATCTTTCCCCCAGTATCCCATACTCTGTAGACCATGCCAAGCTGTCCCTCACCCATCAAGGCCTCGTGGAAGCTCCCCCAGATGGCCCTGCCCAACTATGACCCTGGCTTCTGGCTCTTCCAGCCCCTTACTTAGCATGTTCCTCCTGTAGCACAGATGCTGCCAGCTACTGGCTCTGCTCTGCCCTCCTTCTCCCCAGCGACCCTTTCATTTAAGGGAGTGTTCCTTGACAAGTCCCAGTCTGGGCCTGTCCCCCTCCCGTCCCCCCTCCCCGATCCATTTGCATTGCAATAGAGAATTCGTCTCCAGTACAAGCCCCTTCTATTTTTACAGAACATGCTAACAATCAGCTATTGACCGGGCACCTGTTTCTGCCCTAGACATTATGCAAATGCAAACCAGGAACCAACCAGCCAACCTCCAGAGCCCCATTGTTCCCTGAACCTCACATGGCAACTTGCCAATTCCCTCGTCTGCCCTTTTGTTCTGCCCCCTCCTCCTCCAGGGTGCCATGCCTTGAAAAGGAGCCGGCCTGCTGACTGCAAGTTGGGTGCCTGCACCTGAAAAAAAGGCTCCCAACAGGGCCCAGCTGAGGGCTCAGTCTGCTTATCCCCAGGGTGGATGAACCTAGGCCCTCTGTTCCTTCATCCTTTTTCTGCTGAAATACTCCCTGCTCCACATTCAAGACCCTCCATAGTCTGCCAGCCCCTCCCTGGTGCCCTCTCTGGGCTCAGCTTCCCAGCGGATGGATTTCCTCCTGGTAGCCTGAAATGTCCCCGATAGGGCCCCACCCAGGCACATTTGCCCAAGCTATTATCCTGGTTTTAAATACCACCTCCCACCTCCCCCACCTCAGTCCCCTGCACTGATTTAGTTCTGTTTATCCTTCAGAGTCCTGCTTTAGCCTCTACTCCTTCGGATAGCCTTCCCCCACGACACTGTGGTACTCCCTTCTTTGGATCTGTCTGGCATTTATAATATGTCCACGTCACCTAGGGCCAGGAAGTAAAGGACCAATGACAATTTTTATCATTTTGTGCGTATCTAATAGAGCTCCCCTTTCAGATTATGACTGGACCATATAATAATAATAATAATAATAACAATAACAATAACAATAACAGTGATGACAGTAACAAATTTATCTACCTCTTAATATGCGCCAGTCCTCTGCTAAGAACATGACAAAGATTCTCTCATTTGATCCTTAAAACAACCAGCTATTATTTCCCCCATTTTACAGATGAGGAAATTGAGGCAAGCAGGTCCCGTTTTTTTTTTTTTTTTAAATTTTTGTGGGAATACTGCTTCACCATTCCACTCATTCCATTGCATGCTGTCTCCCACATTGGAATGTGAGTTCCTTGAAGGCAGGGACTGTTTTTGCTTTTTTATTTAAATATATGTTGTTGTTCAGTTGTCTTTTCCGTCATATCTAATTCTTCGTGACCCCTTTTGGGAGTGACCCCTTTTGGATTTTTTGTCGTGAAGACACAGGAATGGCTTGCCATTTCCTTCTCCAGCTCATTTGACAGATGAGGAGTGAGACAAACAGGGTGAGGTGACTTGCCCAGGGTCACACATCTAGTCAGTGTCTGAGGTCAGATTTTAACTCAGGAAGATGAAACTTTCTGACTCCAGGCCCAGTGCTCTGTGCCCTATGGAACCACCTAGCTCCCCAATGTCTTTACCAGGTGCTTAATATATGTGTGTGGACTTATTGACCGTTCCCTTAACATTATTCCTCAACTGTCACCAATACTCACTTTTTATCCACTCATATAACAATTTCTCCCAATAGAAAGCAAGAGCCTACTTATAACCATGGGGTCTTCTCCTATGATGATATTTTTCTTGTCTTGGCAATCCAGGGACAAGTATTTTGAAAATACTTTTGAGAAGTTCTCATTAATCTATGATGGGTAATAAAAGAGTGACAATAACTGTTTGGATTGTGCTTTAGAGTTTGTAAAATGCTTTCTATAGCTTAATCAATCGATAAACATTTATTAAGCATTTACTATGTGCCAGGCAATGGAGATTCAAACACAATTTGGTGAGATAAGGACTAGGGTATTATCATACCCATTTCACAGATGAAGAAGCTGGAGGATTATGTGACTAGCCCAGGGTTATACAGAGCTAGTACATATCTGAGGTAGGATTTGAACTCAGATCTTCTTGTCTCTTGTTGCCTCTCAAAAGAACACTCTTCATATACTTTAACCTCATGATTCCATTGTTACCATGAAAATTAAGGGAAAGAGGGGGGCAGTTAAGTGGCGCAGTGGATAAAGCACCAGCCCTAGATTCAGGAGGACCTGAGTTCAAATATGAACTCAGACACTTGACACTTACTGTGTGACCTTGGGCAAGTCACTTAACCCTCATTGTCCTGCAAAAAAAAAAAAAAGAAAAGAAAAGAAAATGAAGGGAAAGGACCTATAGGTACAAACATCTTCATAGCTGCCTTATTTATGATAGGAAAAAATGGTTTTAACCTATTGCCCAATCATCAATCAATCAATAATTAGAAAATAGAAGAAAGAATTATGATACTTTAGTATAATGGAATATTATTGTGGTAGAAATATGGAAATTATCTTGTTAGGAATATGGAAAGGCTGCTACGAAGAATGTGGGAGAACTAGCAGCATAACAGACACATTGATTATAGCTACATATGCATGTATATGTAGATTTGAACATATGTATACACATATAATATAGCTATAATCAATGTTTCTGTTATCTAAACATAAATCATGTATGTATGCGTGTTATGTGTTATTTATGTGCATATCTATACACAGACACATGTATGAAAACAAAGGTAGCAGAATTTAAAGTGGGCTCAAATAATGGAGGCTTCAGTAAACACCATTTAAAAAATGTTCCTTGATCTAGCTAGTTCTATTCTCTTAATATGTTCATAACAATGTGATTAGGGCTGTATGTATACTTTTGTTCCTTGACTTACATGTTTACTTGGTTATTTTTGACATGGTTCTTAAGTTTATGATATAAGAAATTTATTTTGAAAGTCCATGTTAAGCCACTACTATGGAAAAGGGAATTATGGGTGGTTAGGCAGTGGCTACAGGGAGCCAGGTCCAAGTGTGACCGGTTCTAATGAATGGATTTGTTTTGGCCAGTGTTTCTCTGCAGGGGGCAAGGAGGAGGATTATGCAGGAGATGTCTCCACCCTTTTATAATTTTTCCAGGTAAATACAGTCAGACCTGTGCAGTTAGGAAGAAAACTCAATGAAGCATTGTTCATATAGGAAGATATACACTTGTTGATGTTAAGCTTTTTGACATTAATTTTCTTTTTCTGCATATTATTTTTTTTAAACTAAATCATTTTAAAATAGGGTCCCCTTATTCCCTTGCCCCACATTGAACCTTTCCTGGTTAAAAAAATAGAAAAGAAAGTTGAGAAAAACAGATCAACAAAGTAACTTCATCTGACAGTGTAGGCAATATTCTGCACCTGTAATCCCTCACCTCTTGACCAACAGGACAGAAGTACTTTTCATTCTTATGATGCAATTTCCAAGAACACATGCAGTGAGAAGTGAGGACTGCCAATATGGTGCCTCCCGCAGTGCTTTGCACATTATCGAGTCTCAGTAATATTTGATTTATGGGTAAATGTAACCAATCAAAGTACTTGGGCACTTCAGGGAGTTGAGCTGGGAGCACTTATTGGGGAGTATTTGTCAAGGGCAGGGATTATTTGTCCTAATGCCTGAAATCAATCCCAAAGCCCCACCCACAGGTAATTGTATCCATCTTAGCCCCCATCCCAGGGCAGTCCTGATGTCATTGGTCCTTGGCATACCTCCAGGTTCATGTTAAGTATGTTACTTGGCTTGATTCAGGAAGTTAGGGCCAGATTGAATTTCTGGGCAACTTTGGTGGGGGTTGGAGGTGAAGGGAAATAATTATAGTACTGAGAAAAGTCAAATAGACCCACATGCTACTACTTAATTCAATCTGAACTAGAACATCTAAGTCTGAGATTCCTACTTGAGTAGGAATACCTTCTAGAATATCTCTGACCAGCAGCCATCCAGATTATCTTTTTTTTAAAATTTTTTCAGATTAGCTTTAAAAGACACAAGTGAGGAGGAACTGATTTTCCCTTGAGGCAACTCATTTCAGATCAGAAAACTCAAACTGTCCAGTGGTTGGTCTTTCCCAACATCAAGCCAGAAGCTGCCTTCTTGAAGCTTCCAGCCATGTTCCTCTATTTGCCCTTGGGGGGGCCAATTCTACTCTATTCTATTCAATAAACTGGGCTTCAATGCTTGTAAGTGAAAGGCACAGTAATAAACTCTAGAGATACCCTCTAGAGATACCAAGAGAAAAACAAAAAAGAAGCAATTCCTGCCCAAAAAGCTTGGAGTGGTAGGGAGATTAGCAGTCTATAAGCATTTGTTAAGTGCCTAAACTCTGGAGATACAAAGAAAGGCAGAAGATAGCCTCAGATCTCAAGGAATTTACTGTCTAATGGGGAGACAACACACAATTATATACAAACAAGGTATAGATGTGACAACTTGGAGATAGTCATCAGAGGAAAGTCACTTAGCATTGATAGGGATTAGATAGAGCTTCTTGTATATAAGGTGAATTTTTATCTAAGTCAGAAGGAAGCCAGGAAATAACTGAGACTTCCATTCATGAGAGGCAGCAAAGGGAAAATTCCTAGTGTCAGGAGATGCAGTGTCTCATGTGAGGAACAGCAAAGGAAGACCAGTGTCACTGGATAGTGGAGTGGGTGGGGGCTGTAAGGTGTAATGGGAGAGGATCAGGTTGTAAAGAGCTTTGAATGACAAGTGATTTTGGGATTGATTCTGAAGGCTTGAGGAGCCTGATTAGGGGAATGACATGGTCAGGAAGATCAATTTAAGAACTGAGCCCTTTAGGAAGACCAATATGACAATAGGAGAGATTCAGAATAATACACAATGATCTCAAAAGGAAGAGAGCTTAACAAGCCAGGGCAGAGGAGCTGGATAGGCCTCATATTGGAGCCTAATCCCTTGGTCCACCTCCCCACATCTTTCAAATTCTTGAAGTAGCCATCATGTCCCCTAGAAGACTTCTCTTAAGGTTGAATGGCTTCATTGCCTTCTACCAATCAATCCATTTACATGCCATATAATCTCTACCCCGTCTTGGGATTATGCTTAAGTTCCTTCGGTTAATGTCACTCTTCCATTTGTTAATATCCTTCCATAAGTCCCCAAACTTCATGCCAATTACCCTCTTGCCATGTTGACAGGAACGTCATTACCAACCCTCTTCCTTTTAAAATAATCAATAGGTATTTGTTAAGATCTAACAGTATGCTCAACTTGGTTCTTGCTATGGGGGAATAAGGAGAGGAGAGAGAACAAGCATTATATTAAAAATCTACTGGGTGCCATGCTCTATGCTAAGAGTTTTACAAACTTTATCTCGTTTGAGCCTCACAACAACCCTGGGAGGTAGAAGGTCATATTATTCCCATTTCACAGATGGGTAAATTGAGGCAGACAGAGGTTAAGTGACTTGCCCAGGGTCACTGTCAGAGGCAAGATTTTAAGTCAGATATTTTTTGACTCCAAGCCCTATGCTCTCTCTATTACATCACCTAGAAAATGTGTAAGACATGGTCCTCGCTCTTCTGGAATCTAGAGTTGAGTCAGGGGGACGAGATGGAAACCTGAAAACAATTTGAAAACAATCGAGTCCTAACCATGTGGGGCTTACTATAAATCAAAGAGGATTATAGATCGACAGCTGGAAAAAACCTCAAAGGTCAGTGAATCCAACCTGCCTAGTTTTAAAGATGAGGATGCAGAAGGCCGGAGATGTTAGGTGACTTGTCCAAAGTCACACAGGACACACACAAAGTGTTGGAGGTGGGGGTTTAACCCAGGACGTTCGCTTAGCCAAGAACCACTGCTCAGGTTCCACAGGTCTACCCAGACAGTCTCAGAAAGGAATATTGTGGATTGGAGTGGAAAGAGGAGGCTTCACAGATGAGCTAAGACTTTAATAAGCATAGGAGAAGGACAAGGGGGGAGAATGAAAAAATTAATAACAGGAAACCAAGTGGCTCAGGGGATAGAGTGGTGGACTTGGGGCCAGGGAGATCTGAGTTTGAAACTTGCCTCAGACACTTATTAGCTTTGTGACCTTAGGTAAGTCACTTTAGCCCATTTGCCTCAGTTTCCTTGTTTTTAAAAGGAGATAATAATACCACCTATATCAAAGGGTTGTTGTGAGGATTGAATGAGATAACGGATGTGTAGCACTTTGTAAAGCTTAAGGCTGCATATAAATGCTGGCTATTATTAACAATAGGACAGGTGGGTGGAACAGTAGATAGAGTTCTGGACCTGGAATCAAGAAGACTCATGTTCCTGACTTCAAATCTGGCCTCAGACACTTATTCACTGTGTGACCTTGGGCAAGTCATGTCACCCTGTTGGTATCAGCTTCTTCATCTGTAAAAAGAACTAGATGGGGGCAGTTAGGTGGCACCGGCCCTGGATTCAGGAAGATCTGAGTTCGTATCTGGCCTCAGATACTTGACACTTACTAGCTGTGTGACCTTGGGTAAGTCACTTAACCCTCATTGCCCCCCCCAAAAGAAACAGAAAAGAAGAAACAAACAAAAAAAGAACTAGAGAAGGACATGACAAACAAACCACTCCAGTGTCTTTGCCACGGAAACCCCAAATGGGGTCATGAAGAGTTGGACACAACTGAAAAGTTGAAAAATGAATAACAACAAACTTAATTATACATTATTGCTATATTACCAATATAGATCATCATATATACATATATCATATGTGTATCATTAATTATAGAATTCCTTGTTCTATAGAGTTCTTATGATTTACAAAACACTCTTCCTATAGCCAGCATGAGATCCATATCACATCAGCAGAAGAAGTATCATGGGGTTTTCAATCTTGTACTGGAAAGGACCTTAAAAATAATTTAGACCAACCCTTCTATTTTAGAAGAGAAACCTAATGCTCAGAGGTGCAGTGACTTACCTAAGGTCATGCAGTCATAAATAGTAGAGTCAGGTTTTGATGGGTTTTGTCCCACAGCAATCTTTGAAGACCATATAATAAGTGGTCCAAATATGGGTATTGTTATCCATGCCTTTTTTTCCCCGGGGCAATGACTTGCCCAGGGTTATACAACTAGTAAGTGTCAAGGGTCTGAAGCTGGATTTGAACTCAGTTCTTCTGAATCCAGGCAGGTGCTTTATCCACTGAGCCACCTAGCTGCCACCCCCCCCACAATGATCCATGCCTTTTGAAGGAGTATCCACACTGACAAAGGCCTCTGCAGTTCCAGCCCTCTTTTCTATTACCTATTCTATTATTATTCTGTTTATTTGCCCTGCTGTGAACTACAGGTGAATATAGACAAAGGAATGAAATAACAATAAAAAACCAAAGTTCCAATGTTTCTTAATTAATTTTAGTTCTACATAGTAATATCATTGTCCTCTGACTTTTCTTTCATACAGAGGTCTCCCTTATTCTTTCTTTTTTTTTTTTAATGTATGAGGTATTTTATTTTTTCCATTACATGTAAAGATAGTTCTCAACTTTTGTTTATACATGCTTTACAATTTCAGATTTTTCTCCCTCCCACCCCTCCCTCCCCCCTCCCCTAGAGGTCTCCCTTATTCTTAAACAACCAAACAAGACCCAAATCACCCCTCCCTGCCCTTATTTTCTCCTGCTGTGTTCTCTGATGAACTTCTAGAAAGAGGCGTCTCTTCACCACCTCATTGCCCGTTACTCCCTCCTTTGCCATCTGTCTTCCAGCCCAAACTCCTTCACTGAAAGAACTTTCTCAAAGATCACCAGTGATCTCTCACTTGCTAAAGGAGGCAGACTTTCCCTAGCCCTCATCTCCTTGGACCTGTCCACAGAATTTGAAACTCTTGACCATCTCCTCCTCATCTGTATTCTCTCCTTCCTTCCTAACTTGTCTTCTCTAGAATAGCTTTCTCCTTTTTTTTCTTCTTCTGGTCTGATCATTTCTTGGTATCCTTTGTTGGTTCATCTTTCTCTCTACACCACCTAAATGTAGAGGTCCTTTGAGACTCTCTCCTAGGCCTTTTTCTTTTCCCTTAAACCCTGTCCTTTAATGATCTCATCAATTTCCATTGGGTTAACATTGACTTTCTACATGTGATTCCCAAATTGATAATACTGTGCTTCAATCTCTCCTTGACCCTTGGGGTCCTTCATTTCCAAATGCCTGGTGTAAACTTCTTCCTGATAAAAGGAGATATTATTTGTATAGCATTTACCATAATGCCTGGCACATAGTAGGTGCTTAATAAATGCTTGTCCTCTTTCTTTCCCTTCGTCTATATATCCCACAAATGCCTTGAATTCAGTATGAATATGAATATGGCAAATACCAAGACTGGAGTGGCCTAAAATACTCTGTCTTCACCTCTTTCCGTTTCTTGCAAGAACAGCAACTCATCATCGTGACAAGAAGCAGATATAACCTAGAAGTTAGAGTCCTAGACTTAGTGTTTATCAGACCTGAGTCTGAATTCTACCTCTGACTCTTACTAGCTTTGTTACTATAGGAAGGTCATACCTCCTTTCTGGGTCTTGGTTTCCAAATCTGTTAAATGAGGACAAAAATACCTCCACTCCCTCTCTCACAGGGTTGATTTAATGCATCCCAGTAAACTTCAAATGGCTATGTAGATGTTAGCTATTTTCAAATGAGGTCATTGATGGGGGGGGGCCAGGCTGATCACGTCATATATAGAACGTCGTAGCCACACCTAAGTCCTGAGAGTTGACACACTTTCCATGTGGTCCAAAGGCCTATAATCTGGCTGAGAAGATTTTCTAGAAAGGGGGATCATACTGGAGAGTCAGGGGATGAGGAGGGGGTGGTTGGAGTCCATCGACCATGCTAGAAACAGTAGTAAAATCCCAGACCATCTGGTCGATTTACCTGCTCACAGAAGAACAGTGGTCCCCAGGCCAGCTGGAAGAGAGCTTGCCAATGATTGCAGAACTCCCCAAAGCGGGGATTAATTGCCAGATGTTCTTGGAAGCGTAGCACCTCCACCCTCTGCTTTACCTTCCTCCCGCCCAGCTGCCTCTGCATTCCCTCGAAGGGGCCCTCAGGACCGGGACTGTGGAGATTGACCCAGTGTGATGTGAACATGACCCTGGGAACCACCCATCTCTTCGAGTTGGTCCTTGGACCTCCACTAGATATTAATTCTTTCCATGTGTATCGCGTTCTAGTGGATGTCAAAACTTTTTTGAAAAGCACACTCAGGTCTGAAATCTATTGCTTCAGGCCAAAGGTCATTGTAAGACTCACAGGATGAAGAGAAGGTACAAGGTGACCATTGAAATATTCCCTCTTTTTTACATCCAGAAACTTACTTGAAGATCTTTGGATCATCAATTTGATCATTATATTTTCAAATAATTTTATAATCATCAAGTTGATCGTTATATTTTCAGACAATTTTGTAATCATCCTTTTGATCATTATATTTTCACTATATGGATGTGACTTTTTTTGACTAGAATGGCTAACTGCAGTATCTAACTCAGCTTTAGCTATGATATTGGAAGTAGTCAGAACAAAAGAAAGGACTCAGAGATTCATTGATGTAGGTGCCATACCTGGATTACGTGGCCCTATAGTTAACCGATAATGTTGTCTCAGAGACTGCCATTCCTGGGGCCTTGCCGGCATGGCTTCAGACCCAGCATGGGCTGGATTTCATTGACTGGGCTAAGGAGGGAGTTGGTGATGAGAAGATGCTGAAATCTGGCATCAAAGTTAAGTCAGGAAGCCAAGAAGAAAGAGGAAGAGAGAGAAGGGAAGTTAGTGATCTTGTGAAACAGAGACTCCCACTAAGCCTTGTCTTCTGTGTCCTTTTCTCCTGCCTGCCTTCATCCTGACAGTGCTATATGAGGCTGCACCTTTCTGATTCATTAAGAACCAAGATAGGGCTGCACAAGGGATACCTGGGATCTCTAGGACCACAGAAGGAGAGCTAGAGACGTCTCATCCTGATGTCTTGTTCACCCAGTGGCTGTGCAGCAGAGCATCACTGAAACCTCCTGCCATGCATCCGAGGTTCTGGGCTGCTTCCTTGCTAGCAATGACTTTGACATTTTCTCCTCTTGCTGGGGTGAGAAGCAGAACACTGATGGCTGATTTCTCCTTCTGTCACTCCCGAACATAAAGATCAGACTTCACTCAGGGAAGAGGGGTGGGGTGGGGAGAAGATTACAGTTTGTTGTTAATGTGAAAGTACAGTTAGAAGGGAGTCTAACTGTCTGCTTTCACTCTCCTTCTGGTGGTGACCTTGAGAGGAGGAGACTTTGGAAGGATTGTGTCTGTTGCAGTTTATAACACTTATGCCTACGGCTGCTGCTGCTTGATATCACCGTGCTTTTTCCTAATAAACTCTTTTGATCGATTATGCTCTAACATCTAAGTGATTTGTGAACAGCTGGATCTAAAAGGAGAAAGGTTTTGGGGCATAGTTAAGAATGAATTAAAACCTGGGGTAATAATAGCAACATAGTGTTGGAGAGACTGGAGTTCCTAAGAGTTCATCACACCTCTATTGTGCATATATCTCTGCTCTGGGTAGTAAGTAGCTCTTCCAGGATTTTTCACCAATATATTGCTTCTTCAATACTCCAAAGATTTGTTCTTTTGTCAGTGTGGATACTCCTTCAAACGGCATGGATCACAACCCCTGTATCTCTATTGCTTACTACATGGTCTTAATAGTTTGGGCGCCAAATACTCTACCTTGGAAGTCCTAAACTGCACTGTGCTCTGCTTTAGAGATATAGTCTATTACCTAACCAATAGTTGAAACATTTCTAAGTTCATAGATATGCCCAAATATGGGTTTTCACTGGAATAACCTTAGAAAACCAAGCATTACCTCCAAACCCCAATGAGACATTGAAGAAAGACTTTGGTGGAAGAGTCAGTAGGATTGCTATCATTAAAATTACATCCCCCAATTTTTGGAATGAATCTATTTTCTTATTGTATCGTCAGAACACCTTGTAGATTTCAACGTTAGGTTGCTTTTCTTTGTTCTAAAATAGGTATGATATTACCTATTCTAAGTCCTTATAGCCAGGCCTAGGTTTATTCACTAGGATGGACTAGTGATATCAGGATTTTGGGGTTCCTGTATTAACCTCTTAGATCTGGACTGTTTACTTTACTCTTGTTTGCCCATCCTTGCTATCTGTGACTTGCACTCACAAGGAATCAACAAAGCAGGAATGAGTTAATAGTCTGCAAAACATTTGGAAAGAAAGGTGATCCCTGAATAGAAGTATAGAATATTGAGCTGGAAATGACTTTGGAGATTCTCTTCCCCAAGTTTCTTATATTATATACCTTGTCTTGTCTTGACTTGTGCATGAATCAAGATTGCCCATCAACCACTATTTTACCCTAACATTATGATGTCATTTGTCCTCTTTGAGAGAGAGAAAGAGAGAGAGAGAGAGAGAGAGAGAGAGAGAGAAGAGGATAATAATGAAGAAGAAGAAGAAGAAGAAGAAGAAGAAGAAGAAGAAGAAGAAGATGGCAGAGAGAGATAGGAAATAATGAATAGATCATCAAGCATTAATTTGTGGGGGCTCAGGTTCTATCTTGTTTTTCTCTCTAGTTCTTTGTGTGGAGAGCCTACTTTACAGATGTTCTTAGTCTTGGAGTCAGCAAGACTTGAGTTCAAATCCTTGGATCTTCCCAGCTGGGTGACCCTGAGCAAGTCACTTAACCTCTCGGTGCCTCAGTTTCCTCACGTATAATATGAACACTTGCAAAATATAAATTGGAACCTACCTCACAAGTTTGCTGTGAGGACCAAATAAGATCATATATGTAAGGAGCTTTCACTCTTTTTGTATCTGAGCCTTGCCTACTCAACTAGGCTGGAAGCTCTTCCCTGGAATGTGTCAGTAGGTATCCATAATGTATTTTCCTTCCCTTCTATTCCTCATATAACCCCAAAAGGAGTTGGACACACAGGAATCCCTTGATAAGCAATTATTTGCTTGATTGTTTGATTAACAACTTCTTATGGATATCTTATCCAGAAATTTATCTCAATATAGGATAGTACAATGGTGGCTTATAAGTCAGATCCTACCATCTCAGGAGAGCTGATTATTAAATATTCTGGGTAAATATTTACACCTCAAAAAAAGGTAAATGCTACAAATAAGAGCTTGATTTACTGTTTTATTGATTTTCTTAGGCTTAAGAAAGTGATGAAAAAAGTGTTAGAAATACAGAATAAACTTAAAAGTATGCCATGGACACATTCCTCCCCCCTCCAGAGCTTATTGTTAAACATTTATCATTTAACATTTATCACATACAATGGGAAGTATCCTTGGCTGGGAGACAGTGGCAGAGCCAGGGCTTAGACCCAGGTCGCCTAACTCACTGCCTGGCCAGTTACTTAGTTTTCCTAGGCACCTGCTACTTCACCCAGAGTCTGAAATAAGACTTTTCATCTTAGCAGCAAGTATCACAAAACACAAACTGGGTAAGTTGAGTGAAAAGTACCCTCACATCAACTCGCAAGGATGGTGGTGTTAGGGAGAAGGAGATAAAATAAAGTCTGCCCTTTGGAAAGGGGAGCATGCCATCTGGTCACTGATTTTAACTAGTCTTTCTTGCTAACAAATGTAATTTCCCTTCTGATGGAGAATCAATGCAATTAGTGCTTTCTAAATTTTGGCACCCTGGAAAAAAGCACCAGTCACCTTGGACTGGTCATTCCTCTGCTTACCTGTAAAATGAGATGGGTTGGATATCAGAAGCTCCTCTAGGCTTTGTCAGTATACTGCTACAGAGAAGAATGCCTTTTTGCTGGCTGGTTTTATAAAATATTCCTGGGCACTTGGTAAGCCCCCCTCACTCTCCCTGCAGCTTCTGATTTACAATCCAGATAAATAGTATTTCCTTTGTGAATCCAGGGTGGGGAGGAGTGGGGAATAATTAATCTGCAGCCCCTCCACTCTGCTGTCACCAGATTAAAATCACCCAATTTAATGGGCACGCATAAGCCATTTTGTTGGCGGCAGGGAGCCAAGGGTGATCCCTGCCTGGTCTCAGCCTCTTTGATTTTGTACTTTGAAGGGTCTTCTTTTTGTTATATGCCCTTAAAAAATAGTGAAGGGATTTAAAATCTCTTTTTAAAAAAAATGTATATTTGGTCAGCCTGTCAGTATTTAGCTGAATTCCTCCAAAGTTTATCCTTAGGGAAGCAGTAGCGGTGATGGTGGTGGTCTTGGGAGATAATTTGCTTCTGAAAAGGAATCTGCATTTCTAGAGGCACCCCAGTATCTGTAGAAAGGCAGATTTACCCAGTGAAAACAAAGGATTGGGCTTAGGAAGACCCGGGTTCGAATCCTCATATCTGACATTTAATAAGCTGTGTAACCCTGGCCAACTCCCTAGGACCTCTCTCCTAAGTTTACAGAAAGATTGTGATGGGTGGTGGATTTCCTGCACTGATGAGATCACATACCCCATGGGGATTCCCAAACTCCTACTGTCTGTGGTGGTGGAGGTATCTGGGTCCTAAAAGAGGAAGGCAGCTTCAGTTTGTCTGGCAGCTGACCAAGCCGAACCCCTTTGGAACACCGCATAAAGAAGTGGAGAATAGACAAATAATGAGCAGATGTGTTAGGAGAATGGCTGGGCAGTCAATGAACAGTCAGTGTCCCTAATGAACAGGGTTAGGCATCATGAAGGGGAATGGGACATAGGAGGGACACAAATCAATTTCAACAAGCCAGATCAATATGACAAGCATTGAAATTCACACTGCTGCCCCTGCTAGACCTATATGACAGCCATGGTCTTTATCGTTAGAACTATTCAATGTAAATAAGACTAAATGTTCACCAGCAGAAGCAATGGGTCAAAGTGGACAGCATATTAGGCTTTTAGGAAAGAAGACCTTGGCTCATCTTCCACATCTACCACTTATTAGCTGTGTGATTTTGAGCAAATCTACTTAACCCTGTGCCCATACCCTAGCTCTTATCTCTGGAGAAATAGATCAGTTGTCAAATTGTGCTGGTGGACTGAGTTCCCACAATGGGACTCCTATCCCACCACCTAAATCACAGATCAGAGTTCTCTTACCCAGAACACAGGAAAATGGTGTTTCCTGGAGCACAAAAGCATAGTCATTTAATTATGAGAAAAGAAAAGAATTCGAAATTAGGCTCATCTGTTTATGAATATCTTAGATTCCATTTTTATTTTAAAACTTCCATCTAATTGGGGCTATTGCTTTTAGGATTGTATATATAGAGAGTTCTAGTTTGTTATTGAAATAATTTTATCCTTGGAATGAATGGCAGACTTTTCTTCCAGAAGTCGGCTGTGATGTGGTCCCAAGGTGGCCAAATCAGGAATTTTTGACAAGTCTTAATGCCTGGCTCTTTCATGGAGTGCAATGTAACTGATCCTGAGCCTTGTTATAGGTTCTGGGTTCAAACTGTGGCTCTGATACTAACTGTTTGGGTTATCATAAACAATAACATTTGGAGATCTTGCTAAGGTTTTCAGAGCACTTTCCCCCCAACAGCCTCTCCTTTGAACCCTATAACAACAATGGCAACAATCACTGCATTTTTATAGGGCTTTAAGGTTTACAAAGCGTTTTACTTATGCTCTCTCCATCTATTCCTCACAATGACCTTGGGAGGTAGGTGATAAATTATTCCCATTTTATACATGAAAAACAACAACACCAAAACAAACAAACCCGAGGCAGGCAGAAATGAAGTGACTGGCCCAGGATCACACAGCTAGTAAGTGTCTGGGTCAGGAGCTGAACTCAGGTCTTCTTGACTTTATGTGTTGTGCTACCTAGTTACCTACTACAGCCCAATTGAGTAGGTGGACAAAGCCTTAATTATTTCCTTTTTATAGATGAAGAAACCTAGCCAAAGAGAAGGGCAATGACTTACCCAGGGTCACACAGCTCATAAGTGGCTAAGGCAGGATTTGAAACCAGATCTTCCTGACTCCAAGTTCAGCACTCTGTACATTAAGCCATGTTCCCTCAGTCAGTTCACTCCTCTGGTCCTCATCTCTAAAATGATGGAGGTGTGGAAGATCAAGGGGCTATTACATTTTTTGTTTTTGTTTAAAAGACTCCTTTGTCATCCGGGTGAAGCCTATTGATTCCTCAGAAATATATTTTTTAATCTCTAAAACAAAACGCAAAAGATTACAAAGAAAACATTGAAATATAGTTATGAAAATATTTTTTAAAAGTTCATGTACCTCAGGTTATAAGCTCCAGCTGTTAGATAATTTTTAAGGCTCTCCCAATTCCAAATCTATGATTCTGTGACCTTAGAGGTCATTTAGTTTAACCCTGTGAGGTATGAATTATCTTTATAATATCCTAATAGGTGGAATCCCTTCTCTACCTGAACATCTCCTGGGACAGGAAGCTCATTCCCAGAGGTGGTTGTCTAGCTTCTATTTGAATACCTCCAGAGGCAAGGAACTTATTGTTGTATAAGGCAACCCATTCCACTGGGGGAGGGAGATGGTGGTTGTTCTTATTGAAATAGTTATTTATACTGTGCCTTCCCCTTGCTTCCCCTTAAAGAAATCCACATAAGGTTGGAATGCAGTTAATGAACTAAAATGCCCTGTCTTCCACCAAGCAGACATGTCCACCGATAAGATCTGGGAACTGAGTTTGACTGTGTGTCCCCTCACCAAAGCCACAGGTCTGTAGTCCAGATGGAGAGCCACATAATGGGAATCATGGCCACGAGATCTAAGCCCCCCCTTTTTACCCCTTCACATTATTGGGTACCTGACACCATTATTTCCCTTGGAGCTGCAATGACCCATCTTTCACATGGCTCCCATTTCCGCCATGCGGCTGGCGCAATGTGTTCTAGGTCCCAGAAAATTCCACGATAATATTAGCCAGATCATATCGCCAAGTCCTAATAAAAGGTCCCCGCCCATCCTCTGCTTCAATGAATTCCAAATGTTCCACAGAGACATGGACTTTGGAAAGCATTCGGGGCATCTGCCGTGCTTGGCCATCCCCCATTTGGGAATTGTTACCCGAGGAAAACATGAAACGCTGGCAGATACAGCAAGTTAATAGAGAAAAGGCATCAGGAACTCAAACCACCCCGGGTGGATTTCAAGGCTGCCCTTTGTTCCTCTGTCCATGCTCTGGGCTTTGGCTCCGTGATAAAGTCAGGGATCAGAGAGGCAATGCTCTTAATTGATAAGAACTGACATTTTATGTAGTGTTTTACATGCCTCCGATCAGTCTTCCGACAGTGCTGTCAAGTGACTGGTGTAGGTATTTCTTCTTAAATTTTATGGGGAAAGAAGCTGATGCCCAGAAGGGGTAGGTGACTTTCCCAAGGTCACAAACCTATGGTTCAATGACAGACCTTCTTCCTGCAAATCAAGTACTCCTTGTTCTTGACCATGACAAATTCTCGCCATTACCCTACCGCCATGCCTTTTTAGTCTTGTCACTGAGCGGGGCTAATCCTTGGCAGAATTCTGGAGTCTCCCTCCCTTCCAGTGCCTTGCTCCTGTTCATAGTGATCCTTTCTTCTTGGAGTCATTGTTTTTCTGAGGTGGGCATGACCAGTAACAGGGAAGGCATTTCTCTAAGTAAGGGAGTTGGAGACAAAGCCCAGAGATAAAGAAAGACTGAAATTTTCCAAAAGCAGGCTTCTTTTTGGTAAGAGACAAAGTCGCTCTAGCTTAGGACAACTAGGATTTTGTTCTATAGAACTGAAATTTGGGGAGGGGGCACTGACTGCACTGTCAATCTTTTAGCAGTGTAGAAACAGTTGTGTTTAGCCTCTAGTTGGCAGGAATAATGAGTTAAAGTGTCAGGTTATCAGATGACCCATGTCTCCCCTGGTTGCTTCACCCAGTGTGAAGTGCCTTCCTTCTCCCTTGTTTCTCATGATCTTGTATCTTGGGTTTCTGTCTCCCCTCTGTAGATGGATTTATTTTAAAAAGTTGCTTTGAAGATGCTGCGTTTCCTGGTGCATTACCATGGGAAGAGAAAATGCTAGTTATGTCTCTGGAAGAATGTTCCTAACATTCCTGAAATATCCTTTGGTGTAGCTCTCAAATATTGGCTGTCCATAATGCCCTTTCTTGGCCAGGCAAGATAATGAAGAAGATTCTCTTCTATTTCTCCTGCTTTCTTTAGCCAGTGTCCTTGTATTGCCCTCTGAACACTCCCTTCCCCATCCCTCTCTTGGGTTGGCCCTATCAGTACATACCAGTCCATATGGGTGAAAGCTCACCCCCTTAGCATTTTCTTCCCTGCTAGTCTGAACAAGTGTGTGGATGACACCAACAGAGGGGAATGGGGGGGGGAGGTCATGGCTGACTCACTGCTAATGTAAAGAAAGAATGCTGTTTTCATAATAGCTAGTCTTTACATAGTGTTTTAAGCTTTACAAAGTGCTTTGCATGTGTTGTCTTACTTGAACCTCACAACAACTCTGTAAGGTAGGTGTTATTATTATCCCCATTTCACAGATGAGGAAACTGAGGTTCACAGAGGTTAAGTGGCTTGCCAAAGGTCACACAATTAATGTCTGAGAAAGGATTTGAAACCACATGTTCCTGATTCCTAGTACAATTTTCTATCCACTTCACCATCTAGCTGTGCCTGTGTTATGGTGAGAAATTAAGGAAGACACACCTATATTTCACCAGTGTTTACTTCTACCAGCATCCCAGAACCTCAGGGTTTGAAAATTGTCTCAGAGGCCATCTGGTCACAACTGGATCTGACCAAAAATCACATCTCCAGTGTCCCCAACAAGTCCCCATTGTTTCACCAGCCAGCTTTTTCTTTGAAGACTATGTTCTTTTCCCTCCAAATGAAATTGCTTCTGTCCCACCTCCCCCAACTTTCTGATTCCCAACTCCACACCTTCAGTTCAACTCAATTAAGGTCAGCTTGACTTGGATTAGATCAATTCAACTGAACTCAACTCAATTTGATCCGATGCACCTAGCATTAATAACGAGCATTATTACTATCTGGCAGGAACTGTGATAGGCACATACCACCAGATAAATCATGAATGGTCTTATGGAATTCTAAACTTGAACTGAGCCTTGAAGGTGTTCTATGAGGCAGAGGTGCCCCTCATGCTTGGGGTGCTCTTCCCTTGCATTTCTGCTGTTGGAATCCTTAATTTATTTCAAGAAACAGCTCAAGGGATAACTTCGGCAAGAGGCCTTCTTTGATGCCCTCGGCATCTTGTACCTTCCCCTCCAAGTTTACCTCATGTCTACTTTTCTGTCTTCTTTGTCCCTATACAAGTACACGCTATGGTCTCATTAGAATATAAGTTCCTTGAATTTTGTCTTTGTAGCTGCTGTTTAGCATAGTTATTTTGGCACATCACAGACTTGATTATCATATGATTGATTAAAGTGACATGTCACACTCTCAGGTAACAGAGAGCATTTTTAGGAGGACCCTCCAATGGTTAAACCCAGAGAAGGGACTCCAGTGGTTTGGATTCTAGTGGCCATGGTGGGTGATTTATATGTGCTGTTTTGGAGACACAGGTGGGTATGTACTGATCTTCTAAAAATCACTTGTTCCCCAAGTGTGCCAGCCCATAGTCATCGATAGAAATCTTAGTTTTGAATTTGAGGACCCTATTTTGAGCTTGCTTTTGGATACCCACAGCTGGCCATGTCTCATCATGTTAACATCTTTTGAAGTTATGGTTGGGTGGGGGGAGGCTATAATTTGACCCCGAGTTTGCGCTAGTGCAGGTCATAACCAGGTATGAGATGTATCGTTTTCAAGTTTAAAGCTCAAAGGAGTTCCCATAAGAAAAACAGGAATTGCACTGAAAAGCCTTGGAGAGGTGATATGATCTGGTGGACAAAAGCATTGACCTTAGAATTAGGAGAAACCTAGTAAGAAGAGCTGGAATTTGAAACCAATTTCTCTGATTTGAAATCCAGCACTCACCACACTGTCCCTTTTTCAGGGGTGCAATCCATCTTAATATAGTTAAATTTAACTGGTATCATAAAACATATTCAACTGAGGTATACTGGTAAGTGTTTAACAACCAGGTCTTCCCTAACCCCCTCCACACCCCCAAAGGAAGGGGGCATAAACTTTTAAATTTAATCTGTATTGATAACATTTTCTCTATCACTTTCTTAAGTTTAGATAATCAGCAAAACAATAGATTCAGCCCAGATTTGTAACCTTTGCCAATTTCCAAGGTGTGAAATGCTCATACTGAAAATTTAACAATCAATTCTGGTGGGTTTGAGCTGGCTCCAGCATATCCACCTTGTATGTAACTTTGTATACAGATAACAGCATAGATAAGAGCAGAGACAATGAGCAATCACTGCATGGAAGTGTGGGGCAGAAGAAAACTTGGCAGATGTGGAATATAAAGACCTCTGTTAAAATCTCATCTCTCTTATGTACTAAGCAATGTGACTTTGAGCAAATGCCCACTTCTCTTGCTCTCAACTTCCTGAAAAAGGAAGGGGTTGGACTAGATGACCCTTAAGGTCCCTTCTGAGTCTAATTCTATGATCTCAGGGTTTGAAGCTAAGGCTAGAACCCAGGTCTACTGACTTCCAGGTCAGCAGCTACTCACTATGCCAGTAGTCTCCCCAGTGAATCAAGGAATTCAGAGTAGTCTTTTAAGGAATTCTGTTTGCCAAAGAATTTTGCATTTGCCAAAGAATTTAACATTCATTCATTGCTGTTGTTTAGTTTTTTTTCAGTCATGATTGACTTTTTGTAAGTACATTTTGGGTTTTCTTTGCAAAGATACTGGAGTAGTTTACCCTCCTTCAGCTCATTTTAAAGATGAGGAAACTGAGGCAAACAAGGTTAAGTGACTTACCCAGGGTCACACAGATAGTAAGTGTCTGAGGTTATATTTGAACCCAGTTCTTCCAGGACTGGTTGATCGATTGTGCCATCTAACTGCTCCTCATACACAGAAGATGCTTGGCAACTGTTTGTTCAGCAGACTTGAACAAGGAAGCTTGTCCAAGGTCATGTCAGGCCAAAGCTGAGACCAGAGCCATCTCTCTCTCTCTCTCTCTCTCTCTCTCTCTCTCTCTCTCTCTCTCTCTCTCTCTCTCTCTCTCTCTCTCTCTCTCTCTTTTGTGGGGCAATGAGGGTTAAGTCACTTGCCCAGGGTCACAGAGCTAGTAAGTGTCAAGTGTCTGGGGTCTTATTTGAACTCAGGTCCTCCTGAATCCAGGGCCGGTCCTTTATCCATTGTGCCACCTAGCTGCCCCTCAGAGCCATCTCTTGATCCTAGTCTGCCATGCCAGTCTAATGAATAAGATAGAGTCTTCTGCCCTTGAAGAACTCACAACACATGAAACTGCCTCTGCTTTTTTAAGGGCCTAAAGAGAAAAATCCAAGCATGAATTTGCAGCTAGAAGAGAGATCTTAGAGTCTGCCTTGGTCACCCCATTTTCCCAATAAGATAACAGGCATCTAGAGAACATAAGCAACTTCCCCAAGGTCACATACATGGTGAGTGACAGAGACTTCCTCTACCTCCTTCACATTTCCCCAGGGCCATTCTGGGATTGCTATAGTCGGCTCATGATTTTTTGCAGGGAAGAACACACAGAAACTGTTGCTTCCTGAAGCGCTGTGCCCAGTCCAAGTGTAGCTACGGCCTCTCTCTTGGAGCTTACAATGCTTTCATTAGGTGCCAGACACTGTGCTAAGTGCTTTATGATTATTATCTCACTTGATCCTCACTGCAAGTTAGGGGCTAATATTATCCCCACTTTACAGATGAAGAAACTGAGGCAGAGGTCAAATACCCAGGGTCACAACAGCTAGTAAATGACTGAGGAGAGCTTTGAACTCAGGTCTTCCTGACTCTAGTCTCAGAGCACTGTCCATTGTGCCACCTAAATGTCCCCATGCCCCTCCCCATTCCATTTTCTCATGCAATCACTCCATTTCCATTTCAACAACCAATTATTTCACCGCCCTGGTTCTTCTCAGCTACTGCCTTAATAGTGACAAGTGCCTGTCACCTGTCACAACAAGCATTTATAAAGTGAATACTATGTGTAAGTCATTGGACTAATCCCATGGGGTTACTCAAAGACAAAAGAAAACAATAGTCCCTTTCTTTAAGGAGTTTTCTTTCTTTCTTTCTTTCTTTCTTTCTTTCTTTCTTTCTTTCTTTCTTTCTTTCTTTCTTTCTTTCTTTCTTTCTTTCTTTCTTTCTTCCTTCCTTCCTTCCTTCCTTCCTTCCTTCCTTCCTTTCTTTCTTTCTTTCTTTTTTTTTTTTTTGGTGGGGCAATGAGGGTTAAGTGACTTGCCCGGGGTCACACAGCTAGTAAGTGTCAAGTATCTGAGGCCAGATCTGAACTCAGGTCCTCCTGAATCCAGGGCTGGTGCTTTGTCTACTGGGTCACCTAGCTGCCCCTGGGAGTTTACTTTCTACTGGGGCTCTGGAATGTACCAGGATAGCCTGAGAGGTTGACCCAATATAACCAAGGAAGGAAAGAACATTGACAACTGGCCAATTCCAAAAAGGCTTTCCATGTGCCACGGTACCTGAACTGAGCCTTGAAGAGAGCTTGGGATGCTGTGAAGCCAGAGGGATCAAGGAGGGCATCTCACACCTTAAGCATTAAGTTAAAAACCCAAGAAGCGTGCAACATTATTGTCACCCTTCCAGCTCAGCATTCTTCTGCTGTGGGGACTGAACATTACTTAATCCCCCACTTCATTGCTGTTTTTTTCACCTGGCATTCCCTATGCCTAAATATACACTACCTTCTCCACATCTATCTCTGGGAAGCCCTAGTTTTATGTAAGGCTCAGCTCAAATGCTACCTGCTACATCTACAGGAAACCTCTCCTATTTTTCCTACTTGCTCTTACTACCTTTCTTCCAAATTATGTTGGATATTAGGTACACACGATACATATATATATATTATGTATATATACATATATACATTTATATATAGACAGAATACATACAGCTCCACACTAAATATACATGTATATGTACAACACACACATGGGCATGCTGTATACATATATGTACATATGTGTATATATATAAAGCACATCTATTTGTATGTACTTGTATACATGTGAATATATAACACATATAGATATAGGTATAGGTATATATGTATGTGTCTTCATTGTTTAGTATTCAAGCTTATCAAGGGCAGAGACTATTTGTTGGCTTTTCTCTTTGTATTCCCATTGCCTAGGACAGTGCCTGACACGTGGTAGACACTCAATAAATGCTTATTGATTGATTAATTGACTGATTGATTGAAAGGACTAGGCGTTCTTCCAGGTTTCATCCTTAAAGCTCCAAGTATCCTTAATAACTCATTAAAGTTCTATCCCAGGGGCAACCAGGTGGCACAGTGGATAAAGCACCAGCCCTGGATTTAGGAGGATCTGAATTCAGATCCAGCCTCAAACACTTGACACTTACTAGCTGTGTGACCTTGGGCAAGTTATTTAACTCTCATTGCCCCACCAAAAATGAAACAAACAAACAAAAAACCTCTGTCCCTCCCTGCATTTTTCTCATCTTTTTTTTTTTTTTTGGAGGGAGGGGGGGTGGAAATCTATTTTCATTTCAGGCTATGCTATCACCCCTTTAGTTGGCTATGAATATCCCAACATTCAAGGCTGATGAGGAAGAAATCCTCTTTACCTTAGGCTTGAGTTTCTTTGTAAAAACCTCAAGTCCTTGCACAGAAACGTGGGTTGTCGATGCTTCCTTGGGTCCTATTGCTCTAGCCTCTAACTGTTCCACCCTGTGCTTTGCCAGGCAGCAGTCATGCACACTTCCAGGAATGGTCATTACTGTCATTTCCCTCCACTTTATAAGACTAAGATACTCCCCATCCTTCATGAGTTGGCTTTAAATACTTGGAGGGAATCTGGGTCAGAGTCACCCAAGGGCAGAGCTAGACTTAAACATGACAAATGTCATGAGGGCTATTTAAGAAAATGATTGAGGGGAATTTAGCATTCGTTAGGAGAGGCATCCACATATTTTGTTAAGTAACTCATGGACCAATGAAGACTCACTTATAGATGCACACCTGTATTTGTACATATAAACATGTACATTATTTGTACCCTTAAGTAGAAAAGTTCGAAACCATGTCTGTCACCAGTAAACACTGGTGACATTCTCAACTCATCACTTCACACACAATAAATTCAACATCAGAATTTTCCCCATTAAATTTTGTTTAACCAATTTCCTTCTCTCTTTCCTAGCCTTAAATTCTTCCAGAAAATAGGCAATACTGAGAAGGAAAGAGAGAGACAGACAGAGAGACAGATAGAGACAGAGGGACATAGAGAGACAGACAAAGAGAGACAGAGAGAAATAGAGAGACAGAGACAGAGAGACAGAGACAGAGAGACAGAGAGAGACAGAGACCAACAGACAGAAAGAGAGAGACAGACAGACAGACAGACAGAGACAGAGAGAGATTTAGTGACAAGGAAGAAGATGAACTTTTAGGAAAATTTCTTGCTGAGTTCATACACATGTATTTAACAAATATGATTTCCATAAAATGATAATAAACTGCAGGCAAACATGAATGAGATTCAGACAATATGGGCAATATAGATGGATTGAATTTGCATCAGTGGAGGGAACATCTTACTCCATGAGATTCCAGATTCATTTGAGTATTTGAGTTTGCAAATATAAGCTCTTAATCTTTATCACAGAGGGGTGGCTCAAAGCCTCAGAGGTTTCTAGATTACCACTTAGACACAATAAAGGGAAGAAAACAATGAACTTTCCCTCTTGGTTAAATGTTTGTGCTTCATCTGTTGTTTTTGCCTGGCAAGAGATAAAGGATTTGGGGAGGGGGGAGTGTTAGAAAGAATCCATGCAAGCACAATGCCACATAGTTTTATAGAGTTTCTTTGGAAAATTACCCCCAAATATGCTTGAATATGAATGCCTATAAAGAAAGTAAGGACTTTCCAATCTTAAGTCAGATAGAGGCCTGGGACAAGGACATGGATATTCCTAGGAAGAGGAAAGAAGTTTTTGTTCTTTTTAATATGACAATACAGTAACATTAGACTGTAAGGAAGGAGAATTAGGTTCCACCCAGAGAAACACAGAATTTCATGTAAATGAGGTAATCAAGGGAAACTCTGGATCTGCTCTATTTGAGGTCTGTGCTCTGGGCCACAGTTAGAGAAACTTGCATTTTGGTTCATTGTTGAAAGACTTTTGCTTTGGAATGAGATAGCAATCCCATATCGGTCCCTTTGGTCTCCTATGATAAGAAAGGGTGTGAAAGACAACTGACCACTGAGCCAGATCAACTCAGTAATCTATAAATGGAGTGATTCTATCCTTTTACACTTTCTTCCTCTTTCTGGAGCAAGTGACTTGGGACTAAGGCAGCTTCTCTCTCAGACTTTCAGTGGATATAGAGAGGAGGGGATTAGGTCCCTCTCCCTTCTCTCCAAGCAGCTGGGGTTATTGCAAAAACATGGCAGATAGATCATGTGTTTGCTTAGATGGGTTAAGACTGTATTGCAAGGTGGGGGGGTAGCTAGGTGGTGCAGTGGATAAAGCACAGGCCCTGGATTCAGGAGGACCTGAGTTCAAATCCGGCCTCAGACACTTGACATTTACTAGCTGTGTGACCCTGGGCAAGTCACTTAACCCCCATTGCCCTGCAAAACAAAACAAAACAAAACAAAACCCCCAAAAAACTGTATTGCAAGGTATCAACAATATTGTGTGATGATAGACTTAACTCTTCTCAGTAATACAATGATTCAATATAATTTCAAAGGACTCTTGATGGAAAATGTTCTCCACATCCAGAAAAAAGTATTACGGAATCTGGATTCAGATTGAACCATACTGTTTCTACTTATTTTTGTTATTATTTTTTTTTCTTTTTTGAGGTTTTTCACTTTTGTTCTGATTCTTCTATTACAACATGACTAATGCAGAAATATGATTAATGTGATTGTACATGTATAACTTATGTCAGATTGCTTGCTGTCTTGGGGAGGGGAGAGGGAAGGGAGCAAGGGAGAAAAATTTGGAACTAGATATCTTATAAAAACAAATGTTGAAAACTATCTTTATATGTGACTAGAAAATAATAAAATATTTTTATGAATTTTTAAAAAAAGACTGTATTGCAAGTCCCCAGCTGCTTCTTCTGACTTGTGTTTCTTTTCTTGATAACAGGTGACCAAATAGCAATCTTGAATCAGATGTTTTTGGTCTTAGTGGCTACCTCATAATCTCAAGACCTTGGCAGGTCCTAGATTCAGGTGTTGGTTGAACAGTTGAGACGGTCTTCACAACAATTTTTCAGAGAAGATGAGCACCACCAGGACTATAAACAAGCCTGGTTGACCAGAAGATAAGCATGTTGAGTGAGTTGCTTAGACAATAGAGTTTTGAAGTGAAAAATGAAATCTCCACTCACCAATCCCACAAAGTGTTTCATATCTTAATGTTTTTTTTTTCCGTTTTGTTTTTTTTTCTGGTAAGGCAATTGGGGTTAAGTGACTTGCCCAGGGTCACACAGCTAGTAAGTGTTAAGTGTCTGAGGCCGGATTTGAACTCAGGTACTCTTGAATCCAGGCCGGTGCTTTATCTACTGCACCACCTAGCTGCCCCAATATCTTAATGTTTTAAGCATTGACTTCTCTGGAGGATATAACAGGAGTGATGAACTTGTTTCATGCTTTAAATATTTGTCAATGCACTTACAGGGGTTTATATGTGTGTCTTTTAAACATTTATTTTGTGTTACAGGAAAAAAAAAATCCTTTATCGACTTGGCTTTGCACATCGGGAAGCTTTCTGGAGGGTGGTTGCCCTGCTGGATGTGTCTTCTCTGACCCCATGTGTCTCCTACATGCATGTATCCCCCATGAGGGCATTCTGGCCACACGTATTCCCTACCTGTGTGCCCTCCTCAAACTTATTCTTCAGGTTTTCCCATGCTTCCCATGGAAGGGGTATAAATTGTCAGGAGACTACTCCAGGCAATGTACAAAACATTCTACTTTGTTTTGTATGTAGCTAGATGGCCCGATGGATAGAGCACTGGGCCTGGAGTCAGGAAGACCTGAGTTCAAAACCAGCTTGAGAAACTTACTAAGCTCTATGAGTCTAGGCAAGTCACAACCTTTATGTACTTCAGTTTCCTTAACAACCACATGGGGTAATAATAGCACCTACCGCCTAGGATTGTTGTGAGGCCCAAATGAGATGATAAGTGTAAAGTGCTTAGCAAAGTGTCTGGCCCACTGAGTATACCTTGAATCTGGGATAGCTTTTCTGCATGTTCCACATGCAAAATAGGTGGGGGTTCCTTTGGTGCTACAGAGAGAAGACAAACAAGCATCCATGTAAATAGAATGAAATTAGATGACCTCTCCTGGGTCTAGTTAGGTTCATCTGGACAGTAGTTCTCTGTGAGAAAACTTTGAAGCTCAGGACATCTCTCTTTGCCCTGACCCTCCCCTTCACAATTTTAATTCAGAGAGGGTCAAAGGAAGATAGAAATAGAGTGGGAGTGAACAAGTGTGGGAGAGAGGGAGAAAGAAAGAAAGAGGAAGAGAAAAAGAGAAAAAACAGAAAGAAAAAAGAGAAAAATAAAGAAAAAGGAGAAAGAAAAAGAGAGGAAGAAAGAAAGAAAAAGAGAGAGAAAAAAGAAAGAGAGAGAGAAAGAAAAAAAAGGAGAAAGAAAAAAAAGAGAAAAAAGAGAGGGAGGGGCAGCTAGGTGGCACAGTGGATAGAGCACGGGCCCTGGAGTCAGGAGTACCTGAGTTCAAATCTGGCCTCAGATACTTAACACTTACTAGCTGTGTGACCCTGGGCAAGTCACTTAATCCCAATTGCCTCACTAAAAAAAAAAAAGGAGAAAGAAAAAAGAAAAAGGAGAAAGAAAAAGAAAGGATGAAGAAGAAAGAAAGAGAAAAATAGAGAGGGAGAAGGAAAGAAAAGGAGGAATAAAAAGAAGAGAAAGAAAATGAAAAGGAAAGAAAAAAGAGAGGGAGAAAGAAAGAAAAAGAAAAGAAGAGAAAAAAGAAGAAAGAGAAAGAGTAAAAAAGAAAAAGAGAGGGAGAAAGAGAACAAGAAGATGTTCCCTAGGAAGGAGAAAAGAAGCAAAGAAACAGAAAAAGAAAAAAAAAGAGATGTATATGAGGTGGGGGGAAAGAGAGAGGGAAAGAGAGGGAGACACAGAAAGAGACAGAAAGATACAGAGACAGTGGGAGAGAGAATGGAGCCCGGGCTGAGAGATCCCTAAGCCAGGGAAAGGAAAGCTATGGTGGGTGAGCCTTTTCACTTCGGATCATTTCCGCAGCCTTTTCCCTGGAACCGATCCAAATGTAAATGCTCCAGTGTTATAAAAGCTTTAACAAGGCCATTATCAGGTTGAGTATGTTTGTTTCACACACAGGCTAGATGTACACTGCGATTAAACTGAATACTGGGAGGGCTGCAGGGGGAAAGAGCGAGCCCTCGCTGCCCTAGCCTGCCACGGGGATGACATCTCCACCACCCTGTCTGGAAGAAAGGGACTGGGGGCACCCGGGAGTTCAGGAGGCTTTGAATGACACTTTTGATCAATTCAAACAAAGCCTCGACTTCAAAGAGAGCCAAGTGGGCCTCAGAGCACCTTGCTGAAGACGTAATGGGCTCCCCCCTCCTTCCCAGCCCAGGCTAGGAAGAGCAAAAAAACAAAACAAAACATAAATCTGGGGAGGGGAAGCCGAGGAAGGGAGAGACGCCCAGCCAGCTGCCTGATGATGTCTGGGAGGCCCTTTATTTTATCTCTCTTTGAATACAAGAGCTTGCCCTATATTTTGTAGCCTCTAGGTGGGTCTGGGTAAATTCTTGAAGCCTTCCGTATCTTTTGATTGGCCTGTGCTGTGACCTTCCCCCTCAAACCTCATGTAGCTCTTTATTTGGTTCTTAAATGCCCTCATTATGCAATAGTGTGTTGTGTGGTTATGTAAGGTGGTGCTAGACAGGCTGCCTTGTTAGCCTGTATTTAAGATCATAGGATACCCCTTATAGGGCTGGGAAAGGACCTCAGAGGTCATCTACTCCACCTCCCTTTTTTTACAGATAAGGAAACTGAGGCTCACCCTATGTGAGGTGACTTACCTGAGGTAATGGACACCAAAGTGGATAGAAGGCAGGCCTGGGGATGGGGAATATCTGGGCCTGCTTCTGGCAAAAACCAACCATGTGACCCTGGGCAATGTCACTAAACCTATTAATGTCTCCAATTCCCTTTAAGTCACAGTGGAATTAATAGAGGAAGTTAAAAATATATAATTTCTTTCTTTCTTTTTTGTTTTTTTGGTGAGGCAATTGGAGTTAAGTGACTTGCCCAGGATCACACAGCTAGTAAGTGTTAAGTGTCTGAGGTCGGATTTGAACTCAGGTCCTTCTGAATCCAGGGCCGGTGCTCTATCCACTGTGCCACCTAGCTGTCCCCCAAAAATATAATTTCTAAAACCATAAAGCATTTTAAACTTTTGCTTCCCCCCCCCAAGTAAAAAAAATGGGAAAAGAAAAGAAAAAATGAAAGAAGAATATCACTTTTTTTTTGGTGAGGCAATTGGGATTAAGTGACTTGCCCAGGGTTACACAGCTAGTAACTGTCAAGTGTCTGAGGCCAGATTTGAAATCAGGTCTTCCTGACCCCAGGGCCAGGGCTCTATCCACTGTACCACCTAGCTACCCCAAAATATCACTTTTGTAATAAATATGCAGAGCCAAACAAAATAAGTTTCCATGTTGGTCATGTTTAAAATGTATGTCTCATTCTGCATATTACTCCCTTATCTCTCTGTCAGGAAGTGGGTAACATTCTTTCTTCATCACTGGTCCTCTGAAATCATGGTTGGTCATTGAATTGATCAGAGTTCTTAAGTCTTTCAAAATTGTTCATTTTTACAATATTGATGGTATAGTATAAATTGTTCCCATAGTTCTACTCATTTCCCTCTCCATCAGTTCATATAGGTCTGCCCAAGTTTCTCTGAAATGATGTCTTTTTTTCATTTAAGGCACAATAGCATTACCCATATACCATCATTTATTCAGCCATTCTCAAATTGATAGGTGCCTCGTTTCCCAGTCTTTTGCCATAACAAAAAGAACTTTTCTAAAATATTTATTGTGCACATAAGACTTTTCCCTCTTTCTTTGATCTCTTTAGGGGTATAGGCATAGAAGGTGTATAGCTAGATCAAAAGCTTACTGACTTTGGAAACTTAATTTCAAATGATTTTCCAGAATAGCTAGACTAATTTGCAGTTATACCAACAATGATTAGTGTATCTGCATTCCTTCAGTCCCTGCCCTCCCCTCTCACCACCCTCCACCCCATTTTATAGTTGGGGAGAGTTTTTGTATCAGAAGTTCTTTACATTGATAAAGTTGTAGATCTAGAACAACAACAAAATGTTTATGCCATTTGTGGAGGATGGGAAAACCTCATTGTCATCTGAAGGTGACCTTGTCTTCCCAAAGGCTCTGTCAATTGAACATAAGCTCCAACAGGTTCTACCACACTGGAAAGGGCTCAGATGCAGTTCTAGTCTTTAGGCTTTGTGCCTGCTGTCTAAGGGCCAACTTGGTAGCTAAGATCAGAGAGTTTCATCATCAGGTTGGCCATGGGGTGATGAACTTTTTAGCCAAAGCAATTCCAAAAGTCCATCTGTTAAGATGAATTGCAATCTGCATTAGTGGAGGGGATGCTCAGACCATGGAAATTATGGTTCTTTGAAATACTAAAAGTCTTCATGTCACATCCCCTTGATAGTTTGTTAGCTCCTCAGGGAGATGTTTTCCCCCTAGTTGGTAGATTACTCACTGCCTTGTTCATAGTATGTATTGAATACATATTTGTTGAAGGAAAGAATGAATGGAAGTAGCACAGGATCAGCTCCTTCCAGAGACTTGGGTTCAAGCCCCATCTCAACTACTAACTTCCCTCATGAGCTTAAACAAATCAACCTCTCTAGTTCTAATTTTCTTCTCTAAAATCTCCATGATCTGCCTTTCTCAGTCTTTCCTTTCCCCCACATTTTCAGTCCCTTGCCTAAGGCTGTCCAAGTAGAGTATTGTGGCTGCAGTGACCTTGGTCACTCCCAAGGAACAGCACCATGTTGTAAAGAGGTGAAATTGGGTCATAAATGGCCACTCACTGAACTGATGAGCTTCCAAAACGAGGATTCCCAGAACAGTAAATAAAAAAAGAACTTCAAATAGGAAACTCCTTTTTTGGGAATAGAGTAAGGTTGAGTATCATGTGATAGTGCTACAAGTCAAAGGCAGAGGTACTTGGGGGGTTTGGTGGGTGGTGGTAGAGATGGTGATAAGAAGTTTCCCTTCACCTACTGAAATATAATAACAAAAACAATGGCTAACGTTATGACCGAGAGATGAAGGACTAATATGCGGAATGAGACATACATTTATAAAACACCTACTATGTGCAATGCACTGTGCAAAGAGCTTTACGGTTACTGTCTCATTTGGTCCTCACAACAATACTGGGAGGTAGGTGCTATTATTATTCTCATTTTAGAGATGTTTGAAAACATCAAGTGCTATGTGTACAGATGCATTATTATTATTATTATTATTATTATTATTATTATTATTATATTGTAGATGCTTAGATGAGATTATCTCAAACTCCCTCATTTTACACTTACAACTAGAGAAACTGAAACACACAGAGATAAAACAATTTGGCCTGAAATTTGAAATTTGAAATCTGAAATTTGGCAGAAATTGGATTAGAATCCAGGTTTCTTCATTCCTAGTTTGGTGCTCTAGGGTGTACCATCCTTATCAAAGAAGGAGGGGTGGGGGAAGCAAAAAGAGCTTTGTCCCCATTGGGAAGGAATCCTATACCAGGAAGCTGGTGGGAAAACATTTAATAAGCCTCTAGGCATATTTAAAATTATAGGTCTGTTTCTGATCATTGTTTAGGATGTATAAAAACAACACAGTAGTAACTTCTGTATATTTCTTTATGGCAAAAGCCAGAGTGGTGGTATTGATAGGGGGAAGGGGGAAGAGGGAGCATGATTTCCATTATTCTTGTAATAATGGAGTGTATAAAATTTGATATGTGTATAGAATACTTTTTATCACAACAACCCTATGAGGTGGGTGACATATCTATTATTATCATTCTCATTTTACAGATGAGGAAAATGAGGCACAGAGATTAAGTAGCTTACCCAAGATCACATACATTTCCAAAAGCTCAGGCCTAACATTATACATGGACATAGGAAGTGGTCATTGATGGAAAGTAATACAAAGAATATAAAGGGGGCTCTTTTCCACCAAGCCAACTAACCACTGGTACTGGTACATCCCATTGGTTTTGCCAGGGCATGACTCTCTGGATAGGGGAGTGGGTTCAGTCACCACAGTCAGGCAAGCAGGTCTAAACAGAATCTTGGACATCAGTGCCCAACTCTTCTTGGGATGTGTGATAAAATAATGGAATTTCACAGATGTCCAGGGGTCCCACCTGATTGATTTAGTATTATTTGAATTGGATGATAATGAGAAACTAAGTACTTACTTGGGGATGATTAGATTATAGCCACGCCTGGCTGGCCCTGAGTGACCGTGTTGGTGTACTACTGACATCAGCAGGGTACCACTTTCAGCCAACCAACTTGAAGGACCTCCCCTTTGGGGAAGGGAGAGAGAAAGTAAGAGCAGGAACACTGGCTCTGAGAAGTCTCTTTCTCTTTGGTGAGCTTTAGGAATGTACCAGAGAGGGACTGCACAGCTGACTCCCATTAAAACTACAGATCCCAGGTGGTGAGTTATTAGAAGTGAGGCCGGCTCTTCTAGCTAGCTGAACTGGAAGCAAGTTTGGGGTTTGAATCAGTCTTTGCTAGAGCCAGGGACCTTATCCATTTTTCCCTTCCCCTATTTCCTTGTCCCTGGCTTTATTAACTTCACCTTTGTTGTAAATGTTATTTCCATTAATAAAACCTTGTTTGTTTGTGGAAAAGAGACTGTTAATCTCCTTTCTTATTAGCCTGGGAGAAATAACTATAAAAAGGTAGTTTGGAAGGGAGGAAACTTTGGATCTAGAGGTCTCTCATTATTTTGTGAACCCCAATATTACAGTGAGCCACCCAATTAACTCTCCCCATGATAAATTTGGCCCTTATAGATGGCAGTACAATCCTGCCCCAGATTGGGGCAGACATTATGAGGAACTCAACTACCACTTATACTCCCTGATTTCTCTCAGAAGTATTAGCCATCAACAATGTAGAAGTGTGTTGAACCAAGGGACACAAGTTCCCAGGAGGCAAAGATCATGAAGGTGGCTATGCTTCTTCCATCAGTCCTACTTGACTCCTATTCTTCACCTTCTCCTTTCAAAGCTCTGTGACAACAGTGTATAGGCCAGGTGGATGCTCAACTTGTTGTAGTCCTAGATCCCCCAGGGCACAGTTTTATCTGTGCTTTCTTGTCTCAACAGGACAAAGACCATAGCAGCAGTGTGTAAGTAGATAGTCTGAAATCTTACCAAGAGAACAATTCATTCCTTTGGGTTAAAGCGTCTCCTTTCCAAACAAATGTCAGTACCCCAGGAGGAAAAGCACATTAAATTGTTGTCATCAGCACTTGAGCACGAGTTGGCTAGCTGACGTGTTGGAAATTAATGTGATAAGCTGAGATAAGGGCAATGAAGGCATTGGAGTTTTAATGGGATGGAGGATGAGGGGAAGAAGGTGATAGTAAAGTTGGGAGAGATTCAAGATTAGTTGAGTGATTGGACCCAAAAAGTCATCAAAAATGACTATGTCAGCTTGGAGAGAAGCCCTTTGTGGAATGCCCCAGGGATCTGGGCTGATTCATTTAATCAATGACTTGGATGAGGTCATAAAAGGCATGCTTATCCCATTTGCAAACAATGTGGAGCTGGGGGTGGGGGAGAGAGAGTTAATAAGTTGGATGATGGAGACAGGATGTAAAAGGATCTCAACAGGCTAGGGCAACCAGTCAGGTCCAAGAAGTTGAAATGTCTACTAGAGATAACGTCCTGTGCGTGTTTGCAAAATCAACTTCCGACGTCAAGATGGTGGGTGGAGGGACATTGGCTATACAAAAGTTAGTAAAAAGAAGATATGAATGTTTTAATAGACTGAAAATTCACTATAAATCCGAGAATCACTGAAATTCAGAGTAGTTGGAAGTGATTTTATTGGCCATGTCATCAAACCTACCTAGAAAGGAAGCCCCAACATAACTGAAAAGTGGCTATCCAGCCTTGGCTCAATGGCCTTAAGTAAGAAGAGTCTGCTAGCTCTTAGGGAAGTCTATTCCAGATTTTCAAATCTTTCTAATCACTTTCCAGTGTTTCCTTCCATAGAGTGGACTTTTACCTCTTGGCAACTTCTGCCCATATCTCCTGGTTTTACCCTATAAAGTCTAGCAGAACAAATGTTATCTTTTTTCACATGAGAGTGGTTGAAATACTTGAGATAATTATCATCAACCCCTTAAATCTTCTCTAGGCTAACCATCCTCATTTCCTTCAACCTAGCCACAGATGGCATGATATTGAGATCCTTTGACATTCTGGCTGTCCTCCCTTGGACATTCTCCAACTTCTTAATGACATTCCTAATTTACTCCACTCTTCCCAATTACCTGACCCTTTTTAGTGACGAGGGTGTCCAGGTACTAGCAATCATACAGTCAACCTGGTAGTTGTGTGTCCCACCTAACACCAGGTTGAATGCCAGTCTATGATTCTCAAAGGCCTTCTACCTTTATCTCTCTCCTCTTCCCTTCAGTTGGTGGTGGCTGCTCGCCTTGCTATTCTAGAGGCATGTGTTTCTTTGTGTTTATCCACTTAGAATCTTGACTTGACGTCCCACCTACTGGGAAATCTAGGCCCACCTTCCTAGCCCACTGCATTGTCATGAAATATAATCTTGTGAACATGGTGCCATGTTCTCAAGCTTGGCTGAACCCTATGCAGTTTTTATTTATAATAAAAGAAGTAAAAGAATACAACCAATACATTTTGAAAGTATCTTCCTTGCTGCACATGCAAAGCTTTTTTTCCCAGGGCACCCTTAACCAGTGTACTAAAAGTAATAGAGTTGAGGTTCCATGTGAGAAAAAGAAAATTTCCAACATGGAGTTAAAACCAAATAGCATTACTTGGTTCTGGAGCTAGTAGATTCACGGTCAATTAAGATCTTCAAATAAAGGCTGGAAGATAATTGTTTTTTTTTTTGGGGGGGGGGGAGGCAATTGGGGTTAAGTGACTTGCCCAGGGTCACACAGCTAGTTAAGTGTCAAATGTCTAAGGCCGGATTTGAACTCAGGTCTTCCTGAATCCAGGGCTGGTGCTCTATCTGCTGCACCACCTAGCTGCCTCTGGATGATAATTTAGTGCAGATGGCTAGAGGGTATTTTTGCTGAGGATGGGTTGATCTCAGAGATCTCCTCCAACTCCAAATTTCTGTAATGCTGGAAAATTTTGGAGCTGGGCTACTTCCAAGGATTGGGGCACGGGGAAGGGAGGGCCAGAATGCCTAGATGAGACCCCCACCTTGTGCAATACATTGTTAATGTGTGTCTGAGGTCATCATTCAGGGGAACCGGCTAGTTAAGGGAAAAAAATCAGGCAGGGGCAAGAAGATGTCAAAAAATACTGGAAACAATTATGGAAAATTGTGAAGTTGGAAAAATATTGTTAAAAATTCACACAATAAAACAAAAGTAAGTACAGAAGTACTTACAGTAAGTACAGAAGTTACAGAGTAACTTTTATTGCTATTGCTATCTTAGAATTATGTGTATATGTATATGTGTGTGCATAAGCACATCTTTAAAAAAGTAACTACCTCACAAATCCCATTTACTATACAAATTCCTTATTCATCTCTGTACATCGAAGTGTTTGTGGTTGTTGATGATTGTTAGGTTCACAATAAAAAATAATATTCTATTTTTAAAAAGGTTTTTTTTTAAATCAGTGACTTAGATGAAGGTGTAAGCAGCATGCTCATCCACTCTGAGCTCAAGAAAAGCTTCTGAGCCATTGGAGATATCCCCAAGTAGAACTGGCCACCTTGGAGGAAGTGTGCTTCCCCTCTTTGAGGGAAAGAGGGAGAGTGGGCATTGCTTTTGATTATGGCTTGGACTATGTGGCCATTAATAAACCTTCCAACTCAAAAATTTTGTGATTTTTTTGAGATCCAGTGCATTTGTTCATTCATTGTTCGTTCCTATCACAGTGCTTTGCACATAGTAGGTACTTAATGAATATTGAATTAAATTCAACAAGTATATATTGAAGCATGATAGACTTAGCTCAGAACTCATTGTGGTAGGAGTTGAGAAGAAATAGAATACCTGACTGAAACTTCTCAGCCTTGCTGGGGAGAGAAGAGAAGCACAATTGTAGTTAGCTCACAATAAAAGACATTTTCATGATCTGGCTCTCTCAGACTACACAGAATTTCCATTCTCCCATGTTATACACCCCCCCTCCCCTGGGAAATAATACAGGTTGGGAGGAAATTGAGGCACAGAATTCTGACTTGTCCAAGGTCATGTAGCAAGTCATAGGGCTGGAGGCTTGATCTCACATTTTACTTCCAATCCAGTGTTCTGTCACCCATACCCAGAATGTTCTCCCTCCTCACCAATACCTCCTGACTTCCATTTCCTGATTCCCTTTCATGCTGGTTGGTGCTTTCCCTCTGATGGACGCTATCTCCTGTTTATCTTGTATGTATCTTGTTTGCACATAGCTTTTGGCATGCTTTCTCCCCCCTTAGACTGGGAGCTCCTTGAGTATTCCCAGCACTTAGCTCAGTGCCTGGTACACGGTAGGTGCTTAACGCACACTTGTTGACTTGACTGGTTAGAGTGGCCCACTACAGCACCCTATTGTTCTTATCACTTATTGTGAGAATGCCTATTTATGCTGCAGGAGAAAAGGCCATTAGGGAAGGTCTCAGGATGAAGTGGGAATGGGTCTCGGGCTTGAAGGAGGAGAAGGCAGAGAGGAGAGGGGAGGGCATTTCTGGGGTGAGGGAATGGTGTAAATAACAGTGCACAAGCCAATAAAATCTCGGCAGCCAGTATATGGGTACTGGCCTACATTTCTAGAAGACTTCTAGTGCCTCCTTCGAACTTCAGGGGGCCAGCCAGTTACAAGCTCTCTCATTAGCACCAGGCTAGGATAACCAAGGGGAAATGGGTGACATTCATCTTCAATTCAACCAGAGCTGAAACTCAAAGGGCTTCATTTTCAACGGGGAATGGCTAAGTAAGTCAATCCCCACCCCAACTGCCCCAGGGGTGCTCACAATACAAGAGACTTCAAGGAGTGGGGAGGCGGGGCTCTGACAGATCGCCTAACATGAACCCTAATATTTAGCCAAATATTAAGAGGAAAGGGCTTGTGGAAAAATTGCTGTGAGGGAATGAATGAAACCTTTGTTTGCCACGGGCTGAGCTCTGCCCCGCCAGTTTTTCTCTTTTATGAATGGGTTAATTATACCCACTTTTCAAAGCTAAGAAACCAGTTGCATGAGGCAGCATCTGAGTGGTTTTTGTTAAGGTTAAATGGGAATTATTGAGGAGAGAACAGACTGCAGGCACAAGTGACCTTTCCGGGATACTTCCTGCCCTGGGGAATGGTTTCCTGTGCCATGATCACCCTTGAAAGTAGAGAATAGGGAGGGAGGGTTCAGGCAAAGTGAATGCTAGAGGCCCCAGAAAGGCGAAAGTTTCTGACATACAGAAACTGGGTCTGAAGGAGGCAGACCCTTGGCAGAAATGGAGAGTTGGCAAAGTTTGTCTTTGGGGTCCTTGGCTTTCCCTTCCATTTTTCTCTCTCTCTGAATCCCAACCCTTTCAACTTTCCATTTCTGGAGTCCAATTCCCTCCTGCTCTCTACCCCCTCCCTCCCCTAGCAAAACCTGCTTGCTTTCAGGGAAGGCTCTGATAGGAATCATTTACCCCTTGCTGGGAATCTAAGTCACTCAGCTCTTTCTCCCAAGGGGATTTACACTTTAAAGCCTAATCTCTCACTGGAATGACAGGCTTTGTCCCCTGGTTGAGGAATTTCAGGCATCAGTGGGTAGGAGGGGGAAAGAAGGAGGGGGCATTTGGAGGGTGGAAGGGCCTTTCCCTGTTCTCTGACATCATTAGCTGGGGCCCCACTTCTCCATGTCTGGGTGAAACCCATTCAACACAGGCTGTTCTTAATGATCACGTTCCTTGGTTTTGTTTTGTTTATTTCTTTCCATCCCAGACTTGAAGAGCTCAAAATTTGGTTCCTTGGGAAAGAAATTCCCTTGGTGAAGCAGGAAGAGGAGGGATGATGGAAGCCATGGTGAGCTAGGCCTCTGGTAGCATCCATTATGACCATCTGCATCATCGTGTCCGAGTATGAATGGGTTAGAGGCAGCAACAATCCTCCACAAGTTGGGAGGGGGTGGGAGGGAGAAAGAAAAGAAAACCAACAAGGAAACAGTGTTAGATGAAATCAGAAGCCCATCTCACTCTCAGAGTCCCCAACCAGACAGGTATGGATGCAATTAAGAGAACAACTTCAAGGAGTTAGATCCACTGTGTTTCCATTCCCCCCTCTCTGATTCATCTTTCTTAAATTAAAAAAAAAAGTTGGGGGAACTTTGATCCTGGAGGATCACAGGATTTAGCTCTGGAATGGACCATCTCTTCCAATGTCCTTATTCTAGAGGGGAACAAGTGGAAGCCCAGAGTAGTGTAATGATTGCCCAGGGGCAGACAGTAAGCTACAGAATCTAGATTTTAGCACATAGGGATTTAAACACCCCTGCTTCCCAACTCAGGCTCCTCCCTTCACATTAGTCTGAATTTGCAGAGGCCATGTTCCATTCTCTTTTTCCTGAAAGTTTCTGTTCTCTAATAAAGGAACTCCAGTTCTAGTGGACATAAGATACCTGGAGTTCCCTTATATTTTGCCACGTAGATGTAGGGGAAAGAAAGAGGGGAGGACCTGTGATGGATTAAGAAAGTGTGTTTCCCTCTATCCTCCAACTCAGGAATTAGGTTGGGGGGGGGGACTAATGGTTTAATATGGTTAAATTTGGGCCAAAAAAACCTCATTCAGAATTTTTAAAGTTTCTAAACTCAGACTGGGATTTAGAACAAGGACGGAGGTCCTTGTGACCTTTTTGGCATTTCCTGTCTATTTCCCTTCCCCCTCTCAATGCCTCTCACCCCCCAATGCACCCTCCCTTCTTCTTTCCCCTCCTTGTCTTTCATTCAGGCCGGAATGTCCTCAGAAACCACGCTGCATTACTCTGTGTGTGTGTGTGTGTGTGTGTGTGTGTGTGTGTGTGTGTGTGTGTGTGTGTGTGTAGGAGGGAAGGTTGGCTCTTATTTATGCAACTGGGCTTAAACCAAGATGTTTTGAACGAATCTTAAAGGAAATAGTCGTTCCCCAAAAGAAAAGGGGAGAATGCTTTTCTGAAGTCAGAAATGATCCCGTGGAGCTGAGTCCTGGGTGAAAGTGCATCTGCCCCCTTGCACAATCCGAATTGCATTTCGGGCCAGGGCCAGCTGGCTCTCTTCCTCCTAGTCACTTTCTGGAGTCTTGGCAGGAGGAAGTGTCCGCTGGAACGGGAGCCCTTAGCTGAACTCCTGTCTGTTCTATCAGAATATCTACTGCCTTGTGAACGGGCTTTGCTGCTTTGCTTTTAGACGTAGGCCCTAGGGAAAACAAAAACCAAACAAACCCCCCAAACCCACTTCCTTTGGAGTTGGAAGGGTGAGGGTTCAGTGGCTTCCTTTGATTAAATGCTCAGTTCACTGTGACTGAGTGGACAGAATGCTGTACTTGTAGTTAGAAAGACCTGAACTTTTAACCTACCTCTGACCCATCTATTAGCTGTGTGATTGTGGGAAAGTCACAATCTCTGTGGGCTTCGGTTTCCCCATTTGTAAAATAAGGGTGTTGGTCTATTATAGATGTCTTTTTGCTCCAAATCTATGATGAATTAGGTGGTCGGTTTTCCCATATAAGTATTATAAAGAGGGATTAGATATGTATTGCTTGGCCTCAGAGGAACTGTGTTACATACATCATACGCTCAAGGAGAAAACCAGTCTCTAATGTTACAAATGGCTGAATTACGGTTTTTGCTCCAGGGGCTTGATAGCCACTTTCCTTTTTTCCTGGTGCCAACATCTTCGTATGAAACAGAAACATGATGATCAAATGTAAACTGGAAGGTGAGCCTGTCAATACTTAGGGAATTGGAGGAAAATATGAAGTGCCTCTGGGAATCCCAGACCTAAGGACTATGGGAAGCTTCCCATTTAATAATAAGGAGGTCTGTTTCAAGACTTCAAGGAGGGGCAGCTAGGTGGCGTAGTGGATAGAGCACCAGCCCTGGATTCAGGAGGACCTGAGTTCAAATTTGACCTCAGATACTTAACACTTATTAGCTGTGTGACCCTGGGCAAGTCACTTAACCCCAATTGCCTCACCAAAAAAAAAAAAAAAAAAAGAGAGAGGGAGGGCAGTTCAAGGTCACTAGCCTCACTCTATCTTCTAGAGCCATCTGGGGCCAGTGGCAAGATATACATCAGATGACTGAGATGGTGCTGGATGTTTAAGGCAATTGAGGTTAAGTGACTTGCCCAGGGTCACATGGTTAGTAAGTGTCTGAGGTGAGATTTGAACTCAGCACCTCTTGACTCTAGGGCCAGTGCTTTATTTATCCACTGTACCACCTAGCTACCCCAAGATCTATACATGAAGCCATTACAGAACACTATAAAACAGTTAGTTAATTGTGTTAAAATATGGGACAGACGAAGTAAAAGTGGGAGTCTGAAAAGTGAACAATCATGTATATTCCAGGAGAACCCCAGCCAGGTAGAGCTCGACAGATAATCCAATCCCCTCATTTGAATCTCAGACCCAAGGGGAGGATAGAAAAGCTCCCATTTCATGATAAGAACTATTTCAGGAGAAAACTGAGGCACAGAGATAGAAAATGACTTGTGCCTGGTGATATAATGGGTTACTCAGAGACCTGGGTCTTCAAGAGTCCCCAATGTTAATCCAGTCCCCTTTCCATAACTTCAGGAGGACTTCTAGAAAGAAAGAGGCAGGATAGGATGGGTAGGGCTTCGATAGGTAAGAGGAACAAGAAAAGTATCCTAGCATGGACAGAGACAGAAGCAGAAGCAATTTAGATGAGCATTGGCAGGTCCCTGAGACCTTTTTAGGGGGACTGCAAGGTCAAAATTATTTTCATAATAATCATAATATGTTTTAATTTCAAATATTCAAATATAGACAGATAGAACTCACATAAACAAAGGCCCTTTGGGGGCCTCAATAATTTTAAAGAGAGTAAGAGGGTCCCAGGGTAAAAAAAGTTTGAGAACCACAGGCATAGAACATAAGTATATGTGTGTGTGGTGGGGGTGGGCACAATGAGAAACATCGGGTGCCTGAGTAGAGAAAAAAACTAGAGAAGCTGGGATCCAGACTCTTGGGGGATGGGGATGGTCCTTTGGTCTATGGTTCAGAGTCAGAGCCAACATCTTGGTGTCGAAGACAACAGGCAAAAGTTTCAATGTGTTTCCCTTCTCCCTTGAAAACAGGAAATTAAAACATCCCATTTCAGAGTTGGTTTGGACAGCAGCAGAGGAGTGAGAGGCACAATTCTGTAGGTCATTTCCCCAATGATCCATTAAGCTCTGTTCACTCCCAATTCTGCTTTTCAATGTCCTTTATAATCATTGGAATCAAATTGACATTTGAAGTCTCTTTCTCTAATAGTCCCATTACTGATAACTCTTCCATCTTTGGAAGACAAGACCTACTAAGAGTTTCCCAGAGGATTAATTTATTGCTATTTTAAAAATGACAAAGAAGTATAATAGCATTGCCCACACTAGAGTAGGAATCAGAGGCCTTGGGTTTGAATTTTGATTCTCCTATTTGCTACCTATGACTTGTGGCAGATTACTTTATGTCTTGTGGGCTCCGATTTCCTCATTGGTTAAGAAATGGGTTTGGAATAGGTGGCCTTTGAGATCTCTTCTACTAAATTCTATAATACAAAAGTAGAATCACAGAATTTTAAGTTGGAAAGGTCAGCGGACATCTAGTCCAACCCGTGCCCCCCCGCCCCCATCCAGAGAAATCTAGAGTTCTTTTCATTATTCTACTCTTATTTCCAAGTAGCCATAGTATTTTCCTCCTGAAGTGAACTCTGGTCTTGGACATAAGGGAAAGACATTGTGATCCAAGGCTCCTGACTCCTGCTCTCCAATATGGGCAGTTCCTTGATTGGGGGAAGAAGTAAACCTTCCCCCTCCCTTATCATCACAGGGCAACCTCTAAGAGCTAACTAAATAAAACAGAAAGAGTGTTGGAGAAGATGGCTAGGAGCAGAGCATGGGTGATAATGCATTAGGAGTAGAACATGGAAGATGATGAATTAGGAATGCAGAAAGAGCCATAGATTCTCAGAGATGCCCAATGTGGTTTTTTTGTTTGTTTTTGTTTTGCTTGGCTATATATACAATATGGATAACTCAAGGGTATGATGATACATTTTTGTTTTGTTTTTGGACAGGGCAATGAGGGTTAAGTGACTTGCCCAAGGTCACAAGGCTAGTAAGTGTCAAGTGTCTGAGGTTGGATTTGAACTCAGGTCCTCCTGAATCCAGTGCCTGTGCTTTATCCACTGCGCCACCTAGCTGCCCCAGATGGTAAATGTTTAGCAACTAACTCGGAAAAAACCAAAAAAACCAAATGGAGGCACAAAACCTACTTTTAAGTTTAATTTGCATAATTAACATTTTCTCCATTACTTAAGTCTAGAACAATAAATCAGGCCCTCATTTCTAGCATTTGCCAATTTCTATAGTGTCGCACTGAAAATTTAACAATCAGATCTCACTGGCTGGTCAGATTCCAGCACACTCCTGGGAGAAATTCTCCTTGGAATGGGGGTAGTGCTGCTAGGATATTGGGTGGTGATATTTAGAATAAAAACAAGCATCAATATAGTATTTTTAAATGCACAGAAGAAAAAAAAGTGGAGAGAGGGGCACAAAGAGAACAGTTTTGATATTACCTTGTTAGATTATTGTTATTGTTCAGTCATGTCTGACTCTTTGGGATCCCCCTCAGAGATACTGGAGTGGTTTACCATTTTCTTTTCCAGTGGATTAAGGCAAACAGAGGTTAAGTGACTTGCTCAGGGTCACATAGCTAGCAAGTATATGAAGCTAGATTTGAAATCAGGTCTTCCTGACTTCACTCCCTCTATTCACCAAGCCACCTAGGTGCTTCCCAGGATAAATTGTGTGTGTGTGTGTGTGTGTGTATACATACATATACAGATAAACATATATGTATATATACACATATGAATATGTATATTTATATGTACACACATATATAAACCAAACCAAAGCTATATGCAGCACTCCACATTTTCCTTACAACCCTCCTTCTTGTTCATTTTAGTGCTTTGATATATTTGTTGATGATCAAAATCTTCCCAATAAAAAAGATATGATTAGGGGCAGCTAGGTGGCGCAGTGGATAGAGCACCGGCCCTGGAGTCAGGAGTACCTGAGTTCAAATCCGGCCTCAGACACTTAACACTTACTAGCTGTGTGACCCTGGGCAAGTCACTTAAGCCCAATCATCTCACTTAAAAAAAAAAAAAAGATATGATTAAAACTAAGGAAACAACATTGAGGATCTGAAGATCCAGATTGGAATCTTCTGTCACTGAATCCCTGTGGGAGCTTAGGTTAGTCAATGCCTAGCTTTTTTGGCCTCAGTTTTTTTTTTTTTCCTTTAGCATGAGCTTGGATTAGACAATTTCCAAGGTCACAGATAGCCTATTCTCTTTTTAGAAGCAGCATGGGAGGGTGAAAAACAATGTTGAATCTTGAGCCAGTGGTTCTGGGTTTGAATCCTTACTCTGATGCTTGTGTGACCTTAGACAAGTCACTTAACTTCCTTGGGACTCAGTTTCCTCATTTGTAAAATGAGGGTATTAGATTAGGGATTTCTTTTTTTTTTTTTTAATTTTTGCAAGGCAATGAGGGTTAAGTGACTTGCCCAGGGTCACACAGCTAGTTAAGTGTCAAGTGTCTGAGGCTGGATTTGAACTCTGGTACTCCTGAATCCAAGGCCAGTGCTTTATCCACTGCGCCACCTAGCTGTCCCCGGATTAGGGATTTCTAAGGCTTGTTCCAACCTTCTAATCTATTAACCTAGCAAGATACCTTTGGAAGTAGAAATGGGCTTCCAATCTACCCCACTTCTGCTCTCCACCCATCATTCGGGCACTTCTCTAAGGCATCACAGATAGGAAGAAGTGATCCTAATAAAAGGGGCTGGTTTGGTTTCCTCTCCCGGATAGGCACATGGGTAGACATTTCAATCATGTTAATTGGCTAAGGTGTTTTCTCCACAGGCATCATTAAAGGGAATTAAACCCAAAGCAGCAGCAATGAAGGAAACAGGTTTGGGGTATTTGGGTCCATACCATTCAGGGACTGCCTGACCTTTCTGCCTATTTCTCCCCTCTCTGGGATTAGAGTCAGAATCCTGAACTTCTCACTGGATTCTAATTCACTGGTGAGGCATGGGCATGGGGAGGGAGAAGGGGGCTGCTGGGATACTTTCTTAAGGCCTCTCACAGCTCTGGCCTTCCACAAGTCTGACTCTGAGCCCTCTGGGTGAAAAGGATAACCATTCTTGTACAAGTGAAATCCCATTATAAAAACCTCCATGAGGCATCTACTTTCATTTTTCATGGGGAGTAGAATACACTTATAATTGAGTACATTGCTAGAAATCACATTCTCAATCTGCAGGAGCCAGAGATCAAACAGGACCAATGCCCAGCCTCTCTGTCGTGAATCGTCAAGGAAGAGTCAGGCTGGGAGCCTTTAAAGGAAGAGAGGGACGTACCACCCAGCCCACCTTCTCTTTTTTCCTTTCCCCCCCAGCCCATAAACTCTTCCTCCAGAGACCAAGAAGATTGTGTTTGCATTGTCACAGTTGGAGTCAAGGGAAGTATATTTGCTAGGAACAATGAAATGGAGAGGGATGAGAGAAGCTGTTGTCCAGTTGATGACAGAATCTGTCAGTGAAAGCCTTAGCTTCATGCAGTGCAATCCTCTCATTTTACAGATGAGAAAACTGAGACATAGAAAGGTTATGTGACTTGCCTAGGGTTGCACAGTTAGTATGTTAGGTAGGATTTGAATCTAGGTCTTACTGTCTCCAAGTCTAAAAATTCTGCCTACTGTACTGCTCTCAGACACTTACTAGCTGTGTGACCCTGGCCGAGACAGTTAACCCTGTTTGCCTCAGTTTCCTCATCTGTAAAATGAACTGGAGAAGGAAATGGCAAACCACTCTAGTATCTTTGCTGAGAAAACTCCAAATGGGGTGATGAAGAGTAAGACATAACTGAAAGGATTGAACACACTTCTTGTCTAGTACAACCTCTTCCTCCTAAAGACGAAGGAAACATTCAATGAGAAGCACAAATTCAAACAATAGACAATTCCTTTGTCTTTATAGGATCATCCATCCTTTTTTTCACTTTCCATTCACTTAATTTTTACTTTTTAATAATATTTTATTTTTTTCTAAATACACATTAAGATAATTTTTTAACATTATAAAAAACGTTTTGAGTCCCAAATTCTTTTTTTTTTGAGTCCCAAATTCTATGCCCCTCTCTCTCCCTCCCCTTCTCCTTCCATGAGACTAGAAGCAAGTATTGCTTATCTTAGAAGGAATGAGCTAATCTATGTTAGGCCCTTTGCAAACATTAAAAGTGCTTTATAAATGTCAGTGATTTTTATTCATTGCAGTCAGATCCATTATGCACTTACTTACTAACCCTTGGGGTAAAGAGAGTTTGGTTGTAGAGAATCCTTTGCTGTAATGAGTCTTAATGTAATAAACAATCTCTTCAGCCCTAGACAATACTGGTGACAGACACATAAGATCTAGCATTTATATAGTGCTTTAAGGTTTGCTAAGCACATTACAAATCCTCAAACCTCTGGAGGTAGGTGCTATAATAATCCTTATTTTACGGATGTGGAAACTGAGGCAGGCAAAAGCCAAGTGACTTGCTCAGGGTTACTAGGTGTAAATAATTCTAATCAAAATGAGGCACTAACATAAATTGTGTCTTTTACAAATTAGGTAAGCAGTTATATTGAATATATGACTATATAGAATATAGTCTATATCTAGAATGTATTCAACATCTAGAATATAGTCTACATATTCAACATATAGAATATATTCTATGTATTTTACATACACTGTAGATTCTATATGTTTTATATGTAGAATAGTATATATGTTCTATATGCATAATATTTCTACATGTGCTCATAATAATTATGAGATAATAGTAATTTCTACATTTGTGATAATAGCTGCCAGTTATATAGTGCTTTAAGATTTCAAAAGTGCTTTATACAGATTTTCCCAGAACAGCCTTGTTGAGGTTAGGACTGTGATTATTATCATCCCTACATTATATGTGAGTAAATTGATATGTCTAGGGTCATATAGCTTGTAAATGTCCCAGAAGGGATTTGAACAGAGTTCACCCTGAAGCCCTGATCAAATGATATAGGCAGATACATTGAAAAGTAGACAGAGTGCCTGATCAGGAATCAGAAAGGTCTGAGTTCAAATCCAGCCTCAGAGACTTACTAGCTGTGTAACCCTGGGCAAGTCATTTAACCTCTTGGTGCCTCAGTTTCCTCATCTGTAAAATGGGGATAAGCATAGCATCTACCTCCCAAGGTTTTTGTGAGGATCAAATGAAACAATAATTGTAAAGTGTTTGGGGCTGTGCCTGACACATGGTGAGCACTATATAAATGTTAGGGATTATTATATCTGCAAGGTGCTTAGCACAGCACAATCACTGTATAAATGCTCGTCTCTTCTCCTCTCCCCACCTCCAAATCTAATACAGCAGACCCCTACCTACCCTCACACCCATGGAAATCAGCTGATTATCATTAGCTAATGTGTGAACATAAGATTTTCAAAAGATTTGAAAGCTATAAGTGATTACGTAACATTACTCCAAGTCACTATCTGTGATAACCTATTCGAATTAAAAATAAATCCGGAGTTTCACCTCACTTTGTGTAAATTGGCAAAGATGCAAACAAAATGGGAACACTCCATGATGGAAGGACTGTGGGAAGACAGGCACACTGATACATTGTTTCTGGAGCTGTGGGGTGGACCAACGATTCTGGATTTCAATTTGGAATTGTCATAAAAGTGACTAAATCATTTACATCCTTTGATCCAGCAAACCCACTACTGGACATATTTCCCCAAAGAAGTCAGAGATCGATATCAGTCAAACCATTTACAGTAGCACACTTTGTGATAGCAAAGAACCAAGGGTAAAAATGTGGGGATCCATTGATTGGCGAATGGCAGAAAAAATTATGAGATATGAATGAAAGGAATATTATTGTGCAGTCACAAAGGGCACACATAAGAAACTCAAAGAAATGTGGGGAGATTTACATGTAGTAGGGTAGTGAAGCAGAACAATAGAGCGATAACAATGGAGCTATGAGTACAAAGATGGAATTGAAAAGATCAACAAAAGCAAATGGAACTTTGGCTAATGGAAAATCCACTGAAGGCTTTGGAGAAAAGATAAGGAAGTCTATGCATCTGAAGAGGTGGAAGACCACTAGGAAAGAATGTTGTATATACTGTCAGACAAGGTTTCTGTAGCAGATGTTTTTTATAATTGCTTTTCTTTGTCACCAGGGAGGGTTCAATCTCAGGGTATATGGGAAATGGCTATGATGACAAAAGACATCAATAAAATGAATATTAAAAATTAGCTGCACTGGACAATTTTAACAATAGAGAAATGAATGGTGTTTGGGATGGGAATCTACTACAGTGCAGTGAAATGCAGGGAGATAAATTACTCTTCTGCCATCTATCCCACATCCCAAAAAGGAAGTATGGGCTTTTTTTTTTTTTCCAATGTGAGTTTTTTTTTTTTTAAAGACACATTTCCTCTTTCTTTTTTCAGGTCTGGAGTCATTAAGCAGGGATTAGCTGGATAAATAGAGGAAGTGATTTTTAAACTGTTTGCAAACTTAATGTGAAGAGCCCAGCCTTGCAAATTATCATGTCTAATCAGAGGCCCGCGCTTCACTGCTCCAGTAATTGTACCAGTATTCGTCAAATTCTTGTTGTCTCCTCATTAGCCAGGAAAAGGAGACTCAAGATGTACTTCATTAGAGGATCCTGAAAATGTATGGTAAGTGGGGAGGCAGAACTGTGTAGAGAAAGGGGAGAGAGGAGAGAGAAGGGAAAGGGGGGAGAGAGGAGAGCAAGGGAGAAGAAAGAAAGAAAATAGGAGGGAGAAGGAGAAGGAAAAGAAGGAGAAGAAGGAGGAGGAGGAGGAGGAGAAGAAAGAGAAGAAGGAAGAAGAAAAAGAAGAAAAGACGAGGGTGATAGCAGAGAGAGAAGTTGAGGGAGAGGAGAGAAGAAAGATGAGAGAAAAAAGAGATGGGGAGAGGGAGAGAAATAGAGGAGAGAGGTGGGGAAAGAGAGGTGGGAGACAGGGGAGAGAGGCCAGAAGAAAGAGGAAGAGAGACAGACTGGGGGAGAGGGGGAGGGGGGAAGGGGGAGGGAGTAGGTTATTCACATTTTAGTCAAATTTGTGAATTTCCTTGGGGGGTGGTTTCAGACAGAAGAGACTCATGGGAAGCACTTTGGTCAGGGAGTAGGGTTCACTTACTAGCTGTGTGACCCTGGTGAAATCACTTTGTTTCTCAGTTGCCACACCTGTACACTAGGAATAGCAACACCTACCTTCTCTCCCCAGGCTTCTCAGAGGATGCTCAAGATCGGCCTGTCATCGACTTTCCAGATATTGAACACTTTCCTTTGGATCAGACATACAGAGTGGAGGACACCTTAGAAGCCAATGAGTACAACCTGCTCATTTTAAGTAGGGGGAAAATAAAGGCACAGAGAGATTGAATGACTCGGTCAGAGTCACACAGCTAATGTCTGAGGGTGAGTTTAAACTCTGGTCTTCCTGACTCTGGATTCAGGGACTTACCCACTTGTGCTTCTCATTTGAATGATACAGAGAAGGGTTTTTTTTCTCTGGCGCCTGGAAAGAAGATTTGGGTTCCCATGGCTCTTCAGAACCATTTTTGGTCCGGAAAGGCACCTGGTGCCCCAGGTGGCCTGGGTCCTCGGACTAATTCTTTTCAGCTGGTTTTCAGGCCTGGCCCCGCTGATCTAAGAGGGAAAAGGTAATGGAGATTTTGGCTCGCAAGACTCCAGCCTTTAGCCATGTCATTCATATACACAAAAAGAAAACAGCAGCTAATATTGGGTCAGCGGGGAAGAATTATTGGTCAGATTCACAAATCATGGCCCCATCTTCATGCCTGTTTTCTGTCTCATGGACAATTCCTTGTTGTCTAATTGTCCTTTTCTGTCCAGGCTGGTGTCTGGTCTAACATTGAAGTGTTTCTGCCAAGGGGATTTTTCTGAACCCCCTCTTCAGGGCAGGGGCCCCCACTTTTTTCTTGAGGTCTCTGGATAGAGCCTGGATGCACTTCATTGCACAGAATCCAATTGATCTATCGTGGGGAGGAGAAAGGGCTGAGCTGGCTCCCTGGGGATGACCAGGCTGTGGTTCCAGGGAGTCTAGGTGCGTCTGAGCCAGGACTCAGGCCGCTAATGGATTGAAAATGCATTTGGAACTGATGACACACAGGTTCTTTTAAATGGAGAGTTCAATGTATTAAAGGCTATTTGTTTTCTTTTAGAACTTCCATGCAGTCGGTTTGCTTCTAATCGGGAACTGGTTGCTCGCATTGATTTCACTTTTTTTTTAATAGTAACTAAGGAGTTACTAGAACCTAGGGATCTGGTCAGCTGCACTTGGGGCAAAGAGAAAGGTGTGTCAGTGCCCATAGAGACTCCTGCAACTGCATTCAACAAGCCTGTATTTATCCAGAGCCTACTAAGGGCATGCCATTGTGCAAGATGCTACAGATACAGGGACAAAGATCCACACACAAAGGTGCTTAGGTTCTCCTGGGGTAGAGGGCTGATGCAAGGTACCTGTACACAGAGAACTAATTACAAAGTCCTTTCAGGAAAGCAGAAGAGAATCTCAGAACCACCTTTAAACAAAGCTCACTTTATTATTTAATCTGGAGATCTCTCCTTCCCCATAAAATGTAAGCTCGTTGGAAGCAGGAGCACTTTTCTTCTTCCTTTTCTCTTTTCTTTTTCCTTTTCTTCTTTTCTCTTCACCTTTCTTCCCTTTCTGTTTTTCCTCTTTTCTTTTGCTTTTTCCTTTTTATTCATTTTCTCTTTGTATTACAGTGTCTAACATGGTACCTCATTCATGGTAGGCACTTGTTGATGTCATTCAGTCTTTTCACTTGTGTCTGACTTTCTGTGATCCCATTGGGGGTTTTCTTGGCAAAGATACTGGAGTGGCTTTGCCATTTCTTTCTACAGTTCATTATATAGATGAGGAAACTGACGCAAACAGGGTTAAGTGACTTGCTCAGGGTTACACAGCTAGCTTGTATCTAAAGCCAGATTTGAATTCAGGAAAATGAGTCATCTTAACTCTAGCTTGGCACTCTATCCACTGCACATAAATGGCATACTTAATAAGCACTTAGTAAATGCTTATTAAATTGAATGGGAAAAGGGGATGGCACATTTCATAAATTCAAACAAGCACCAAAACTCAACCTCTCTGAGTCCATATGTTCTGAGCTCATCACTTTGTGAATAAGAAGATACATGTCTCTTTCTGCCCTGAGGTTTGGAGGAATAGAATGACTTATCCAAGATCGAATTAATAATCACCTCTGGTACCTTTGTTTACATGGTCCCTATGCCTAGAATGCTCACCTTCCTTCTCTTCACTCAACATTTTTCTACCCATCCTTTAAAGCTTTACCTTAGCACCCCCAAGTTAGTAATGTTTTCCCTCTTCAAACTTCATATAACACTTTGAATGTAACTCCCTAATGCATTAATAAGGTCTTGTGTTTTTTTTCCTATCTGTTGCATCCTCCTACAAGACTGTAAGTTCTGGGTGCTATGTTTTTTAAACTTTGCACTACCCCAGCACTACTTAGCATGATACTCTGCACACAGTAGGTCTTCAAGGAATGTTTGCTTAATATAGCTGAATTTGGTTGAACCAAAGGGCCTCATTGATTAGTCAATTGGCTTTGAGCCTCTTCCCTAAGTTATTAAATAAACTGGAGAAGCAAATGTCTTTTCCCATACTTCTTTGAGCCTCTCCCTCACTATCAAACTCTCTAGTTTTATATGATTATATAACATCAATGTTATTGGCTAGGCAACTTATTAACAGTGTAACAAATAATACAAAGGTATACTTGAATGCTTCAACAATATATCTCAGTGAGAAACAAATCATATCCAGAAGCACCTCTAACCAACAACTTCAAATACTACTAACGTCTCAATTTGAAAAAGCAATCCTACCATTAAGTAGAATTCTTTTCATAATATTTCTGCACAAGAGTTAAATTGGTCTCCTAGCAAAGACATTCTCTTAGCCTTTTCTTGTCGTATCTTTCACAGCCTCTCTCAGGGAATACATTCTCTTAGTCCTTTATCTCTATGCTCAAAGTTTCTCTCTCCAATTATGACAGAAGCATAAATGATGGATGGAAGTTGCAGAGAGGCAAATTTAGACTGTATGCAAGGAAAAGCTGCCTAATACTTAATTACCACTACCCCATAGTAGAATGAATTATCTCAGGAGGAAATGCATCCTCTTTCACTGAAGGACTCCAAACTAAGGCTACATAATCATTTGTTGGGGATATTGGAGAAAGAGTTCTCCATCAGATATATCTGGTACTAGTTGGTCTCTAGATGGTCTCACCATTGCTGAGATTCTGGGAATCTGTGGGTTCCAGTCTTAGCCTTGCCACTGAATCTTCATTCCAGATAACTACCTGCTGGGGCAGCTAGGTGGTGCAGTGGTAGAGCACCAGCCCTGGATTCAGGAGCACCTGAGTTCAAATCCGGCCTCAGACACTTAACACTTACTATCTGTGTGAACCTGGGTGAGTCACTTAACCCCAATTGCCTCACAAAAAACCCAAAAAGCAAAACTACCTGCTTCTTCAATCAATAAATGATTTCTTGAGCACTTAACATATTCAAGAGTCTGAATCGATGACAGTTAAAAAATGAATAAGCTGTAATCATGAAGCTTACACTCTAATGGGGGGGGGCAAATGAGATATGTGAAACTACCAATAGAAGAAATAAGATATCAATGTAAGGCAGTGTGTACTCAGCATCAGATAGGTGGTGCTGAATCTAAGGTCTGAAGGATTCCAGAGATGGGAGCAATCACTGTGGTCCATGGTGGTTAAGAAAGGATCATTGGAAGAGGCATACATACATTAACTGGGGCTTTGAAGGACAGGCAGGGTCTGAACAGTTGGGGAGCAAGGGGAAGTACCTTCTAGGCTAGGTGTAGGGTTAAAAAAATCAGGAATGCTCAAGGCATGTGCAGAAGTAATTTCACTCCTAAATACTGGTGACCACATTCCCCAAAAGACATCAGCAAAGCCTGGAGGGTGACTATGGTTTAACATAGTAGTCATGTTACCATATATGATGACTAGTTTTAGTACAGAATAGGGTAACTTATTCTACTAGAAACTCCCTTCAGGAACCCACACTTTTTTACTTTTTTTGTGGGGCAACAGGGGTTTAAGTGACTTTCCCAGGGTCACACAGCTAGTAAGTGTCAAGTGTCCGAGGCCGGATTTGAACTCAGGTCTTCTCGAATCCAGGGCCAGTGCTCTATCCACTGCACCACCTAGTTGCCCCCAGGAACCCACACTTTAAGACAATAGCAATGTGAAGGAGACTGGAGATACAGTAGACTCTTCTTTCACATCAGATACACAAACATGTTTGTCTAATTATGTTTTTTTGAAAATGATTATTGTGACTAATGCTTTAGTATTGGTATTGCAGCTGTGCTGAGGTTAGGGTTAGTGTGGACACATTAATGTCCTGAAACTATGTTCTCATCTAAATGAGCCTTCCCTCCCACAGCACACTAAAAAAAAATGAGGAGCTAAGAGAGAGATGAACATCAATCAACAATCATTTAATTGAGCAGCTGTGTGCATAAATACTATACTTGGGACTGCAGGGGACATATATGACAATGGTTCCCAAACACTGATCTATACTCTAGTGTTGGTTTGTTGCATTTTTTATTGGTCTGGAAAACTTTTGCCATGGAAGGCTGACATTTCTTTAAAAGTATGCTAAATTTTAAAATTATGCAAAAAAAAGCAAAAAATAAAAATAAAATTAACCACTCTAGATCTCAGTTTTTTCATCTATAAAATGAAGAGTCTGGACAAGGTTATCATTATTATTGTTATTAATATTAATGTAAGCAAATTAAAAGAGCATAGAATAGTTTATCTGTAAGATGTATGGGCAGGAGAAGAATTTAGGACCAAAGAAGATATATAGAGCATTACAAAATGTAAAATAGATAATTTTGATTATATAAGATTAAAATTTTTATGCACAAACAAAACCAATGCAACCAAAATGATAAAGAAAGCAGAAAACTGGGAAAGAATTTTTGCAGCATGTATCTCTGATAAAGGCCTTATTTCTCAAATATATAGATAACTGACTCAAATTTATAAAAATACAAGTCATTCCCCAATTGAAAAATGGTCAAAGAGTATGAACAGGAAGTTTTCAAAGATATCAAAGCTATATCTATAATCATATGAAAAAATGTTCTGTCACTATTGATCAGAGAAATGCAAATTAAAACAACACTGAGGTATCATCTCACACCTATCAGAGTGGCAAAAATAGCAAAAAAGGAAAATACTGAATGTTAGGTGGGATGTGGGAAAACTGGGATGTTGGTGGAGTTGTGAAAAGATCCAGCCATTCTGGAGTGCAATTTGGAACTATGCCCAATGGGTTATAAAACTGTGCATACCCTTAGATCCAGCAATATCACTGCTAGGTTTATATCCCAAAACCATTCACAAAAGAGAGAAAAGGACATATTTATACAAATATTTACATTAGCTCTTTTTGTGGTGGCTAAAATTGTAAATGCCCATCAATTGGGAAATGGCTGAACAAGCTGTGATAAATGATTGTAATAGAATATTATTGTGCTATCAGAAGTGACATGCAGGATGATTTCAGAAAAACCTGGAAAGACTTACATGAATTGTGAACAGAACCAGGAGAACATCATACACAGCAACATAACTATTTTTTGATGAGGAACTGTGAATGAACTTAACTATTTTCAGCAATGCAATGATCCAAGACAATCCCAAAGGACTAATGATGAAGCATACCACTCACTTCCAAAGAAAGAACTTATATTGATTGAACATGGACTGAAGCATGTTATTTTCACTTTCTTTCATTTTTTTATGAGTCTTTTTATGCAAAATGACTAATATGAAAATATTTTACATAATTGTACATGTATAAGCTATATCTGATTGCTTATTGCCTTGGGGGTGGGGGAAGGGAAGGAAGGATGGAATTTAAAATATGAACTAAATAAAGATGTTTATTAAAATAATAATAATGTAAATGGCTAACATTTACATGGTGAAGTAAAGTTTCAATCCTCTTTCCATATGATATGGAGTTTAGTAGTCTAAGTCATATATTCCTAAGGAAGAGGACTTCATCTTTTAAAATTAACACTGGTGGGGCAGCTAGGTGGCACAGTGGATAGAGCACCGGCCCTGGAGTCAGGAGGACCTGAGTTCAAATTCGACCTCAGACACTTAACACTTACTAGCTGTGTGACCCTGGGCAAGTTACTTAACCCCAATTGCCTCACCAAAAAAATAAATAAATAAAATAAATAAAAAAAAAATAAATAAAATTAACACTGGTATCTCTTTCCCACTGGCTACATACCTTGAGTGTGAGCAATCTATAGATACTAAAGACAAAGATGATAATGGTGATGATAGTTAATGACCTTTAGGCAAATGGCCTTTGATTGTCCTAGTCTTATACAAATAATCTCTACCATGGTTACACATCATCATGCAAGCCAAGGGTTGGAATCTATTGTAGTGGTCATCGAATCTAGCCCCTACATGCAACACCAGTCTCCTCTGTACCATCCCCAGCAAGTATCGATCCAGTATCTGCTAGAATATCTCTGATTGCCTCCTGAAAGAGCTCTTTTTAATTTTGGACAGTTCTTTTAGGAAGATCTTCCTTAGTTTGAGCTGAAATCTTCCAATTCTACTCTATTTTCCTAATTTTCAGATTTCTCTCACTGTGTCTCAGTGTTTCTATCTAGTACACACTGTCCTTGTTTTATTGCTTTAGGAAAGATGACTCATTCACTTGCATCCCCCCTTGCTCTGACTCAGAAGTTTTGAAACTTTTTTTTTGTTTTAGGACCCTTTATAATCTTAAAAATTATTGAGTACTCCCTCCCCCTCCTTTCCCCTCCCCCACCCATAGAGCTAGTTGACTGACTGACAGATTTAGTAGGTTCTTAATGAGAAATGATATAGACTAGCAAACTGAGTCAGGATTATTGGGTTCAAGTGCAGCCTCTGGTCCATACTGGCCTTATGATAGTGGACAAGTTTAAGTCTTCTCTCTAAGACCGAGTTACAGAGAAGATGCCCATGTGCATTTGTAAAGGGAGCTTCCTATCAAATAATCCAAGAATTAATATTTGCTAAGCATTTACTATGTTCCATGCAATGTGCTGGGTGCCGGAGATGCATGGACAAAAAATAAAAAGCTCTGTATTTACAAGAAGTTTACAATATAATGGAGGGGAGAGAGAATGAGTTCCTCATATAAATATTCATGGCATAAATATAAAGTGAATAAGTACAAAATAGATACATCTAAGGTGGTTTGGCACTAGCAATTGGAGAGACATCTTCATTCCGAAGATGGTGCTTGAGCTGGATCTTAAAAGAGAACTCCTCTATGAAGTGTAAGTCAGGAAAGTGTGTATTCCAGGCATGGGGAACAGCTAATGTAAAGGAACAGGAATAGGAAATGGATAATCATGTGTGAGGAACAGAGAAAAGGCTGACTTTGTTGTAGAGCAGAGTGTGAGAAGGGGAGTAATGTCCAATGAACCTGAAAAGGTAAGTTTGGGCTAAATATTATATGGCTTAAAAACCCAAGATAGGAGTTTATAGTCTTGATGCTTAGAGGCAATAGGAATATGTTGAAACCTGAATGAGTAGGGTAGTCACATGTCAGATCTGAGTTTAAGGAAAGTTACTTTCACATTAGTGTGTGGATTGGACTGAAATGGTGAAACCTGAGACTAATTAGAAGGTTGTGGCAATCATGTAGGCAAAAGGAAATAGGGCCTGAATGAGGGTGCTGTGCGTGTAGGAAAAAAAAATAGGTTGGATGAGAGAGATGTTGTGAAGGAAGAAATGAAGTGATTTGGCAACTGATTGGACTTATGGGATGTGAGACAGTGAGGAGTATAAGATAATGTTGAAGTTCACAGGTTACCTGAGAGGTTGGAAGGATAATGGTACCTTCAATGGAAAAGGGAGGTTTGGAAGAGGAGAGGATTGTCTGGTAAAGAAAATTAATTCAGTTTTGGACATGTTGAGTTTGAGATATTTCTGGATCATCCAAACTGAAACATCTAATTGACAATTGGCGACAAGAGGCTGGAGCTGTATGTGTATCCATGTCCATGTCCATTCTATATCTATGCACATGTACTGCAATGTATATGTATGTGTATACATATGGGTACATGTATGTGTGCTTGCACATGTGCACATATATATGTTGTATATGTGTGCCCATGTACCTATTTGTATATATGCATGTATGTGTGTAATCAGCAAAAGATAATAACTGAACCTCTAGATGCTAATGAGGAGGTCCTCAGACAAAGCAGCTAGTGACTAGAAACTGAAGGGGTGTCTATTGAGAGCAATGAAGGGCTGAGATTTGGGAAGAGACAGACAGCAATAGAACCTGGGACAAGGCATTCAATCAGAGGAAGGTTGAGTTGAAATGGCTAACTACTGGGTTGCTTTTGAAGAGGAATGAAAGCGAAGTCAGAGAAGGTTCCGAGATCATACCGAGGAGTGGAGGAATGGGCGACCTCAATGTGGACAAAGAAGAGGTTTAGAAGAGGGGAGACATTGGCAGGGGTGAAAGGGTCAGAGGTTACTGTCAGATAATGGGATAGCAGAATTTCTAATCAGGTAAGGGGACATTTGTAGGTAATAGTGAGATCTAGCCTTCAAACATTCCTATGTAAGGCTGAAAGAGAATGAAGGTGTGGGTCCTATCTGGTCGGAAAAAAAAGAAAAGAAATGCACTTAATATGTTTGTTAATTGGAATTGATGGAGCAGTGGAGGCAACACAGTGAATAAAACGTATTCGGTACTTTAAGAGTCTCCACTGTGATTGATGTTGGTACTTTTTATACTATTGGAAAGCAGAACCCCTGCATGCTTTGAGAAAGGGTCTCCTTACTGGGGCCACAACAATTCATCACCTGGTGTCTGACCTCTTGGTGGTAAGCTGTTCTGAACTTAATGCCTTGGATGGCAGGTGTATAGTCTGTCAGTGAGCCTGGCTCTCTATTGCAAAGCCCTCCAAAATGTCTGTACAATTATAGGGTTGTTGTAACGATCAGATGAGATTTGTAAAGCACTTTGCAAACCTTTGCATGCTATATAAATACTACTTGTTGTTGCTGTTTTTAACGTTAATGTTACTATTAGGGTCAAAATTGGAGTATATGCCCTTTGTAGAGGGAAAGTATTTCAGAAGATTACTATCATGGAGCAGATTTATATGGAAGGCAAGTATAAAGAGAAGCAATGGATGAAGACTGAAGACTGAGGCCAGGGTTACTGGAAAAAAGGAAAGATGGAACAGAAAAAAGCATGTATCAGAACAATGGAGATGTTGGTTGGTAGTACTTCAAAGCCAGGTCACTTTTCGATCAATCAATCAATAATCACTTATTAAGCACCAGCTTAATCAGGGAATCATGAAAAACCTCATGGAGAAGGTGGTTCTGAGCTGATCTTCTCCCAGAGGAGGTACAGAGTGCATTCTAGGTATGGGGGAGAGCCAGGGCAAAGCCACAGAGAGCAGGGGGATGAGTGTGTGGTGATGACTTGTGGTGTCATTGGGAGTCTTTTGGGAACCATGCCCAACTGGACAACTTGAAGGGGTTATTGTAGAGAAATTGGTGGTCTTTACCCTCTTTTTTTGGGAGGCAATTGGGGTTAAGTGACTTGCCCAGGGTCACACAGCTAGTAATTGTTAAGTGTCTGGGGCCAGATTTGAACTCAGGTCCTCCTGAATCCAGGGCTGGTGCTCTATCCACTGCGCCACCTAGCTGCCCCTGTCTTTACACTCTTACTCTCATAACTCCTGTCACAAGGATTTCCAGTCTGTTCTCCAGAAAAGAAGTGGGTGAGGTCTGTACTGGCCAGGGTCCCCTTCAAGTGTGGAGTAAGACCGAAAAGTTTCACACATTCTAGGGGTAAAGGTTGAGATGGAATGGAGAAAGAAACCGAAAATAATATCTGGTAGTAAAAGTGTGGCTCTTTGAACAATATTAAACCACTTCAGCAACCTTTCATATAGAATTAATTAACATAAACTCAGCATCCTCAATGCAGCAGAGCCCTAAAGTGGTTGCCAGAATTTAATTAGACTTAACCTTTTTTTTTCCCTACATTGGTACCACTTTATAATAACGGCAAATCATTATTAATTCCTTTGGTGTTCACTGTAATAACATTAATCATGATGAACTTCTTTCTGTAGTAATGTGTATGTAATATGTAATTCCATAGCAATTTAGTATTAGTTAATGCTAAATTGAGATTAATTTATCAAAAAAGATACTATTTGTTATTGCATATTGTAAATTCAGAAAATAATATTGTAGAGCAATTTATGTTAAAATGGGCAGATTAAGGAGGCATTTGGGTAACCTGCCGAGGAAAGTTCACAGAGAGATAGGACTATTAGCCAAACTACTCTGAGCCGGAGTCTTGGCATCTTACACTTCAAAGTACTTTAAGTATCAACCACAGGACGATGGGTCACTAATGAAAGGCCCTTCAGAGGATTTTAATACTGTACCTGTCTAAAGGTGTCAGGAGAGTATGTGAACCAGATTTTCTGCCACAGAGAATGTAGGCAAGGCTTGTATTTTCACATGTCATCCCATCTATCCCCTTGCCTACAGACAGGCCTAACGAGTCAGCTGCATTGCTCCCCTTTGTTTAAAGCTGCTTGGAGAATATTTCCCTTCCTCCTCTGCTAATCAGTCTCTGTGTCTAGCAAACGATCACTGTCAGGAAAGAGTTCGGGTTCATAAGCCCCAGTCTATAGGAGAGCGAGTATGCCGTAGCAGACGGGACCCTGGGCTCTGTCACTCAGTACATGTGTGACCTTGGAGAAAACACCCAATCACCTTGGGCCTCAGTTTCCTGATCAGTGAAAGGAGGTAGGAGGTTGGACTAGATCAGGGTTTAGCCCCCCGTCTTTGAATTTGTTTTTAAAAAACCATGCATCGTGATCATTGGATTTCAATATCATTGATTGCTTTTGTAATCCTATTTATTTTTCTTTATGCATTTAAAAACATAGGCCTCACCAGGCAGCCCATGGGAGAGCAGGAGATGGGAAAAAAGGTGAGAACTCTCCAACTAGATGGTTTCTGAGGGCTTGCTCTAAATCTGTGATCTGTGTGAGGGTTATGCCCCCAGGGATACAGGTTCAGGAACTTCTGAACACAGCCTTGCCTTTGATACTTCCTAGTTACTATGACCCTGGACAAAACACTTAATCTCCTCTCATTTACAAAATGAAAGGTTTGGGCTTAATGGCCTCTAAATTCCCTTTCAGCTCTAAATCTATGCCTCCTGCTACAGAGACAGTGCGGTGCGGAGAAACTGCTCTTGGTGATTCAGCCTTGGACAGTTTATTAGATGTGTGACCCTGGGCAGGTCACTTAACCCTGTTTACCTCAGTTTCCTCATATGTAAAATGAGATGGAGAAAGAAATGGCAAACCGCTCCAGTGTCTTTGCCAAGAAAACCCCAAATGTGGTCATGAAGAGTAGGACACAAGTCAACAACAAAAACAACAACAACAACCTAATCCAGTCACTTAATGTCTCCCAACCTCAATTTCCTCATCTGTAAAATGGGGATAACAATAGCACCTCCCTCCCAGAATTGTAAGATTAAAATAAGTATCTCTCTCTCTCTCTCTCTCTCTCTCTCTCTCTCTCTCTCTCTCTCTCCATCCATCCATCCATCCATCCATCCATCCATCCATCCATCCATCCATCCATCCATCTTCCTTTCTTCTTTTCTTTCTCTCTTTCTTCCTTTCTCCTTCTCTCCCTTCCTCCCTCCCTCCTTCCCTTCCTTCCTTCCTTCTTTGTTATGTAACTTCAAAATGCTATATAAATGTTAGTTATTATTCATTAACCGGATCCCATTTTCTCTTGTGTGCAGAACTCAAATGTTTCTATTTGCTTCTAAGCAAAACATTCCATTTTGAGAGAATGTTGTGGTAGCCTTCTAGTTCACCCTGAAGGGCCCATCTTTCTTGACTTCCAGTCAGTTTTCTTCCCATCACACCACACTGTTTCTTGAGCTGCCTGGCTCTTGGGAATGGGGCTGTTTTCCAGTCTGAACATGCCCCTGGCTAGAAAAATATGTCTTTCATTGTCCAATGTGAGCAAGAAATTTGGAGCTCCAAGGGCTCCAGAGGTGACAATGAGATTTCTTCCTAGAGGTACTTGCCCCCCCAAAGGTCAGTTGTGTTAGGGCAATTAGAAAGGGAGATTTCAAGGTGCAAAGGGGAGGAGGGGGGTAGATCTTTAATGTGAGTGATATGGGGGAAATGCAGGGAGCTCCAAGTACACCAATATGAGAAATATGGAGAAGAATTGCAGGGCGTTCACAGAAGAGTGATAATAATGATTAAGGAGCAGGAGGGGGTTGATTTATGAGGAAGACTACAAGAGCCAAGTACATTTTATTGTAGCCCAGCAGAGCAAATGACTGAAAGGGAGCATGGGATGATTTTCCATAGAAGATCAAGGATAGAAAGGAATCACTTGAGAAAATGGGGATGGAATGCAGAAAGGGCTGGGGGTGGTGGTGAAATTAACAGAAGAAAATACAGAGTTGATCTGCGGAGCCACTTGGGCATCAGGCAGGATGGCGTTAGAGGAAAGATCACCGGGTTATGGGGCAGGACATCTGGAGCCCCATCCCTGTCCCTTGAGCAAGCTGCTCCCCTTGTCTGGGCCTCATTGGGAAGATCATCAAGATTGTGCCCCATAAACTGTGGGTGGTTCCCCAGGGCTCCATCTTAGGCCTGCTGCTCTTCAGTCTGCATTCTCTCTCAGTGACCTCATCAGCTTCCATGGGTTTAATTATAATCTCTGTGCCAATGACTCCCAGATCTATATCTCCAGTCCCATTCTCCTGATGTCTAATCCCACATCATTAATTCCCTATTGGACATTTCAAACTGGACATCCTGAGTGAATAGAAAAAAAAAAAACAACTACATTTAGTATCATATTGTAAGAATAGAAATAGGAATGCTCAATCTCAGAATGAGCTGAGGCTGATGAAGAAAGCTAAGGATATCCAAAAGGGTATTTCTTTTTTAAGGTTTTTTTTTAATTGTGGGAGTAGAGAGGCAGTATAGTAGATGAAAAGTTGCCCTTGAAACCAATAGACCCTTGGTTCAAATCCTGCCTTTGACATTTCCAAACTGTGTGTCCTGTTCAAGGCACTTAAGCTGGCAGTGCTCTAGGATGCCTTACAGTCTTCTAGGTTGCAGAAAGAAGCTGCAGCCCTTCACTGCTATATGGAGTTTCTTCACTTGGGTATGCCTATGCCAGTGAAATCACAGGTCTGGTTCCTGTTCTATGTTATTACTTAACGGAGATGAGGCTGATGAAGGACTGATGCCTGGGGTGGATTTCACTGTGGTAACTCAAAACAGAGAGAAAATTGAGCTGCTTAATTCTTATTCCATCAAGATGAAGGTCATTTTTGTTTGTTTTATCCTCAGGCAGCTAGGTGGCACAGTGGATAGAGCTCAGGGCCTGGATTTAGGAAGACATGAGTTTCAAATCCAGTCTCAGACACTTATTAGCTGTGAGACCCTGGGCAGGTCATTTAACCACTGCCTCAGTGCCCTCATCTGTAAAATGGAGGTAACAATAGCATCTACCTTCTAGGGTTGTCATGAGGATCAAATGAGATCATTTTTTTTCTTTTTTCTTTCAAATGAGATAATATTGGTAAAGCATGTAGCACAGTATTTGGCATATAGTAGGTCCTATAAAATGTTAGGTTATCCCTTCCTACACACAGATGCAATAAGGAGCTGCCCTGGATAAATTAAAGTCATCTGACCAAGAAGAATAACATATGACTACTTTCAATGATCTTTGAAAAATCATGGATAAATCCAGCCTCACGCACTTGTTAGCCATGTGACCCTATGTAAGTCACTTAACCCTGATTGCCTCCCAAAAAAGAAAAGAAAAAAAACTGCAAAAGAAAAATCACGGATGAGAGGAGAGGTACTACAGGAATGGAGAAGGGTAGATATTGTCCTCATTTTTAAATAAGGAGAAAGTCTGCAAGCTCCAGGAATGACTCAAGAATGCATTTTTTTTTGTGAGGCAATTGGGGTTAAGTGACTTGCCCAGGGTCACACAGCTAGTAAGTGTCACGTGTCTGAGGCCCGGTTTGAACTCAGGTCCTCCCGACTCCAGGGCCAGCGTTCTATCCACTGTGCCATCTAGCTGCCCCAAGAATGTATTTTTAAACAGATGATCAGCGAACACCTTGAAGAAGTGGCAATCACCAAGAGCCAACATGGCTTCATCATGAGTGAGCCATGCCTGACTAACCTTCCTTCCTTTGGGGCAGGATCCCCAAGCTGCTTGATGGGGGAAATTCTGTAAGTATAGTCTATGTGGATGTTAACAATGCTTTTGATGAAGCATCACCTGCTGTTCTTCTGTAATAAATGGAAAGGGGCAAGGCTAGACAATAGTATAATTTGATGGGTTTAGAATTGGTTTAATGTCCAGCATGAAAGAGTCAATGGTTAAATGTCAACTCAGCCCAGAGTGGGGGTGGGGGTTAAGGAAGATGATATGGGGTGGGGTGGGGCGAGGGAGGGACTCCAGTGGAGTATAACAGGAACCTATGCTATTCTCTGTGTTGGTTAACAATGTTAGGAGTGATTTGGATAGAGGTGCAGATGTTTGCTCTATTTAAGACACAAAGGCCTGCTCCCCAAATTTCCAGATGACCCAGATTGGAGTTCTAATGTAGTCAGGATCCACAGAGATCTTAAAGGGCTGGAACAATGAACCGAATCTTAAGAGATGCTATTTAATAGGGATAAATATAGAAGTGTCACACTTGGATTAAAAAATCTACTTTGTAAGTACAAGACTCTTGCTGATTTCATGAACTTGGGAAAGTTACTTGTCTCCAGGCCTCAGTTTCATCACTTATAAAATGAAGATGGTTACTAAAATCTCATCCAAACTCTATGCTTCTTTGTTCTTTAATATTTGACAGATGAGAAAACCGAGTTCTGTGGAAAGGAATAGGGTAATCTCAGCATGTAGTGTCTAGCACACTGTAGGAATTTAATAATAATTTGGCAACTAGCATTTATCTAGTGCTTTAATATTTGCAAAGCATTTTACATATGTCATTTCATTTGATCCTCACAACAAATCTGGGAGGTAGGTGCTTCTTATTATTCCCATTCTACAGATTAATAAACTGAGGCAGAAAGATTAAGTGATTTGCCCCAGGTTCACCCAGCTAGGGAATGTCTGAGGCAGGATTTGAATTCAGATCTTTCTAACTGAAAGTCCAGGACTCTATCCACTACACTATGTAGCTTCCACTTAATAAACGGTTCTTCATTGTTGTAGACTGACTGGCTGATCCCTAAGCTCTTGTGTCTCATGATTCTAGGAAGAGTTAGGTGGTCAGCATGGGGAGAAAGAAAAAAGAACAACCTTTAAAAAACTAATTAAACATTTGTTCAAAGCTATCTTTTGACGATCTCTTTGTTGTCTAAGTGTTGCTCACTTTGAGCATTATTGCAGTGTACCTCTTCGGGAAGGGCCCCCTAACTGTGAACCGCCAAGCACAAAGCCAATTTCACTCCGAGTCATCCACAGATTAAGCGTAGCAATTATAGCGCCTGCAGCAGCGATAAAGCAATAATGAGGAATAAAGCCAGATAAACATTTTAATAAAATAAATTAATTTTACATTTTAAATCATAATTTCTGTTTTCTGTTCTTTTAATAGCCTCCCTGGCACTTCTGAAGCCCCCACACAGCATGTTGGCATGGGGGCTTGAGCTTTTAAAAATGGGAGTTATGATACTCACCACTGGGGCAATTCTCTCTCTTCTGCCTCATAGGAGATTGCTTACTTTGCTCTTGAGAGCTATGAGACCTTCCATCCATGATTGATTGGAGCCCTGGTATTTAAATCTGGTGATGTGGTATGTCCCAACCATGCACCCCAAACCTGCAGGGTAGCAGGGCATCAAGACCCCCTTTCCCTTCCCTGACTTGGACACAATGCCATGAGGTTGGGGGCTGATAGCCCTGGCTAGTGTTTCAGCCACCAGGCCCCATACTGCCCAGCCCCTTACCAAACCACAGCTATGGCATTACCCTGCCTGGCCCCAGTCAGAGCCATTGCAAGACCATGGGGCATGTTCCCTGAGTCAGGTATCTTCCAGGTGTATCTCAGCCTCCTCTATAATGGGGTAAAAGTACATTGCTCTTGCTCCTAGCCACAGAGCACTCAATCACAGGCTATTACCTGATCTGTTTCTCTACTCTGAGCTTTCTATCACCTCCACCCTCAACTCCTCAGTACTTGATGTGAGAATGGCTATCAGGATTGATGCCATGGAGCCTGCATAGACCAACGACTATGAGCCCCTGATTACTCAATAGACATTGAACATTAATCAATAGACATTCCCTGCTAAGACTTGGTCCCTGATAGACGGCAGACACTGTGCAAAGGATACAAAGACAGATATGAAGCTGTCTCTCCCCTGAAGGGGCTTACATTCTATTAGGGGATACATTGAATGCCTACGTAGGTGTGTACAAAATAGTGATAAGAGGATAGAGATTGGGGCAGGGGGAGGGCACTAGCAGCTAAGGGGATGAAGAAGAGCCTTCTATAGAAGGTGGTGCTTGCTCAGTCTTAAAGATTAGGGATTCTAAGAGGCAGAGATGAGTGAAAAGTATATTCTAGGCATAAGGGTCAGCCAGTCTAAAGGCAGGAGATGGAGTGACCTCTGCGTGTAGGTACATGCGCACGCATGAGTGTGCATGCTCTAGGAACAATGAGGAGGCCAGTTTGCCTAGACCTTAGAGTGCATGAGGATAGGAAGGTGTGATAGGGCTGGTGGGTAGGTTGTGAAATGCTTTAAATACTTCTAAATACCTCTTCCTATTGTAACACCCACTCCACCCCCCCCCATACGTGTATTCCTCAAAAACTACCCCAGGTTCAAATCACTTTGGATTGAGCATTTGCTTAAAATTATAGTCCCCAAGCACCCACCGTTGTTCTTATTTTTCACAAGATAATCAGAGGCCACATTAGTTTAAAGCAAGAGATATTTAATCAAATGGCATAGGATGCATGAGCATACTCTTCCATAGGCTTCAACATGACTGGGGGAATAGGACACATGTATCAAGAATGCATGATCCACCTCCTCTTTTCTGCCTACTAGTGGGGACTTCTAGGGATCAGAGACAACCTCTTTTAGTTGGAGATAGTAACAACTAGTTGGACCATCTGCAAGCTCAAGATGGGGCGTGGATCTGAGGATGGATCTGAGAATGCCAACAATCACCCCAGGCTGTCTGAGAGCTCAGCAATGAGACCACAGACCAGCAGGTGTGTAGAATCAAGAACACAGAGATAGCACCAGAGAAATAGACAATTTGGCCAATGACCAAATGAAATTAAGACGCATAAGGAGCAATGGGTACAGTTATTGTTACCATGTAGCCAGTCTGCCTATGATATAGGCGTTACATAAAATTCTATGAGTATTATAGTCTTGCTGCACATTCCTTCCTCGCTACATATTCTTTTTTGGAGGGAGGGGGCTACATTCGCTAATGTACTAATGCTATACAGTCATGTGTTAAGTGTCTGCTTGAGATTTTTGTGGTTGGTTGCTGGTTTGTGACGCTATGTTCTATTTCTGCCTGTGTGCATGCTTACTGCCTATAATTCTAGTGCATAGAATATCTATGAAGTTGCTGCATCTGTACTGTTTCTGTTTTTGGGGGGAGCTCTCTGGTGAAGAAAATTCCTCCTTTCAATGAATTTGGGAGACTATTCTGAATTGTAGAGTTTTGGAACGTTTCCTAAGAGTATTGATGACCTAAATGACTTGGCCAGAGTCATATGGACATCCTCTCTATCCAGTACACCTCATCACACTGCCTCTCATTGCATTATGTATAAGGGACAGTTGCTGTTTATTAGACTATATGTTAATAAACAACTTGGTGTGCCCAAAGAATTTGCAGGAACTTCCAAACTGGCCCATTAGCTGCCCCCCCCCCCAAATTTGATGTGCCTTTTCCCACCTATGTCAACTCATGGAGTTTGTCCTCCATGCATGGAATGGCCTCCATGAGCATCTCTGCCTCTCTGGACTTTTATAATACAATGTAGCATAGTGGTAGCCCAGAAGCCTCTCCTGGTCCAGCTGGGCCTAGAAGTGAAGTCTCTTATTTAACTCATTGTGTGATTTTGGCAAAGTCACTAGGAGATCTTGACTCTGGGTCCAGGTGTGCTACTAACTTTTTGGGCCACCCCTATGAGCCTAAGTTTTGTCATTTACAAATATCCAACGTGATTCTTGTCCCTCAACTCTTCCTGGGTCACTTTTTTGATTTGGGTCTCAAAGAATCCCCATTTATTATGCAAATACTCTTGGGAGCAATAAATAACACTTTAAAATAGGACTTTCGGACTTCTTCTACATCACTGTCCCTTCCCTGTCCCTTCTCAATTCCTCAAGTGGAAGTCTCCTTTGTGATGCATCAAACAGATGCGCTGGCCATATCTGATAATTGTGCCTCATCCCATACCCATATATATCCCCAACCTTTCTACCAAGAGGAGGCAGTTGGGTTTATCATTTTTCCTTCAGAATCAAGATTGCTTATTATATGTATTCGATGCCAAGATGTTATTGCTAGTTTTCTCTAAGTTGTGGTATCAATGTGTACATGAAACTCTTGGTTTGACTTACTTTGTTCTATCTCAGTTCAAAAAGGTGTTCCAGAGCATATCTGAATGAAACAGAAAAATCTTAAACCATTATCAGCTTTAGGTTTTTTTTTTCAGGGCAATGAGGGTTAAGTGACTTGCCCAGGGTCACACAGCTAGTGTCAAGTGTCTGAGGCTAGATGTGATCTTAGGTCCTCCTGAGTCCAGGGCTGGTGCTTTATCCACTGAGCCACCTAGCAGCCGCCTCAGCTTTAGTTTTAATGGGCAACTAGGCTGAGCAGTGGATAGAGTTCAGGGCCTGAAGTCAGGTAGACTTTTCTTTCTGAGTTCAAATCTGGCCTCAGACACTTACTAGCTGTGTGACCTTGAGCAAGTCACTTGACTCAGTTTGCCTCAGTTTCCTCATTTGTAAAATGTGCTGGAGAAGGAAATGACAAGCCATTTCAGTATCTCTGCCAAGAAAACCCCAAATAAAGTCACACAGAGCTGGACATGACCGAAATGACTGAACAATAACAAAACTACTTTGTCAGGTCCCTTTTAGCTCCAAAGGTCCATGTCATATGGAAAAGAATTGTGTTTTGAGGAAGGAAGAAATTAAGTTTAGTTTTACATAATGCTTTAAGGTTTGTCAGTGAGTCAACAAGTATTTATTTATTTATTTATTTAGACTTCTTTTTTTTCAACAAGTATATATGAAGCACTACTAAGTGTCAGCATTACTATGTGTTACTTGGTGAAGCCCTTGGAGATACAAAGAAAGTTAAGAAAGTAGCCTTGTGATTTGCTGGTTCAGCTATCGAATGAGCTCTCCACTGGCCATCCATTTAGCTAACTTTTTTTTGTTTGTTTTTTTTGCAGGGCAATGAGGGTTAAGTGATTTGCCTAGGGCCACACAGCTAGTTAAGTTTCAAGTGTTTGAGGCTGGATTTGAACTCAGGTCCTCCTGAATCCAGAGTTGGTGCTTTATCCACTGTGCCAACTACATTTAGCTCACTTTTAATATTATGGGAAAAGGGTGGCCTTGGAGATAGAAAAGATCTAGTTTCAAATCCAGCCTTGGACACTTATTAGCTTTGCAACTGGGGACACCTTGAACCTCCCCGAGTTTCAGTTTTAACATTTCTTGGAGAGGGATAATAATTCTGGTAATAGGACTGTTGTAGGGCTCAAATAAGATGTGTATATAGCTCTCCATAAATCTTTAGGGCTATATAAATGTCAACTGTTTTTATTTTTCATTTTTTCACTCACAGAACTTCAGAATCTCTCTGAATTGGAAGGGACCAGAGAGCCCATCAATACACCTGACCAAGATCCCTCTCTCTAAACTTTAGAGGGTGGGGAGGGAGGCTCAGATAGGGTGGAGGGGCCTCAGTGCAGCACTGATGGGAGATAGAAGAGGCTGACGACATCCCTGCTAAGTTGTCGATGATGTTCATGAGTTTATTCCTTGCTCAGACTTTTGTAAGATTGTGGGAGAAAGCATAGTATAAAACAGGACCCCTATAATCAAGGAATGTAAAATCACAGGACAAAAGAATTCCAAAGTTGGAAGGGACCTCAGTAGTCATTTACTCCAAGTTTTATCTTTTAAAAAAAGTCCTGGGGGCAGCTAGGTGGTGCAGTGGATGAAGCACCGGTCCTGGATTCAGGAGGACTTGAGTTCAAATCTGACCTCAGACACTTGACACTTACTGGCTGTGTGACCCTGGGCAAATCACATTACCCTGCCAAAAAAAAAGTCCTTTTACAATATACCCAGGTCATCCAATCTTGAGTGGAGTAGATATCCTAGAGTCAGCGGAAGTGAGTTCAAATCTCACTTTAAAAATATTTAGTATTTTATTTTTCCCCAATTATATGTAAAAACAATTTTTAACATTTGTTTTTAAAATTTTAAGTTCCAAATTCTCCCCTCTCCCCTTCCCCATTGAGAAGGAAAACAATTTTTATTTGATATAGGTTATATATGTGTAGTCATGTAAAACATATTTCCTTACTAGTCATGTTGAAAAAATAGACTCCCCCCCTCAAAGAAAAATAAAAAAGTAAAAATAGTATGCTTTGATCTGTATTCACATTCCATTAGTTCTTTCTCTGGGGATAGATAGCGTTTTTCATCATGAGTCCTTCTGAGTTGTGTGAGGGCCAAATTTAATATGTGGAGAGTTAATTGAGTGGCTTACTGTAATATTGGGGTTCCAGAAATAATGAGGGACCTCCAGGTCCAAAGCTCCCTCCCCTCCAAACTGCCTTTTTAGATATTTCTCCCAGGCCAATAAGAAAGGAGCCTCTTTTTCACAAATGAATCAGGTTTTATTAATGGGAATAAAATAAACAGTAAAGGTGAAATTAATAAAAATCAAAGATAAGGGAATAGGGAAAAAGAAATACGGATAATCCTCCCAACTCTAACCTAAGTCTATACAATTCCGAAACTCGCTTCCAGTTCAGCTAATTCAAAAGAGCAGGGCTTTTCTAAATGCTTACATGAATAAAAAAGAGAAAGAGGAGATTAATGAATTGGGCATGCAACTTAAAAAGCTAGAAAAAGAGCAAATTAGAAATCCCCAATTAGATACTAAACTAGAGATCCTGAAAATTAAAGGAGAAATTAATAAGATTGAAAGCAAAAAAAAAACCCTATAGAATTAATCAATAAAACTAAGAACTGGTTTTTTGAAAAAACAAATAAAATAGATAAAATATTGGTTAATTTGATTAAAAGAAGAAAGAAGAAAAACAAATTACCAGTATCAAAAATGAAAACGGTGATGTTACCACCAATGAAGTGGAAATTAAATCAATAATTAGGAATTATTTTTCCCAACTGTATGCCAATAAATTTGACAATCTAAATGAAATGGATGAATATTTACAAAAATACAAACTGCCCAGTTCAAAAGAAGAGGAAATAAAATCCTTAAATAAACCCATATTAGAAAAAGAAATTGAACAAGCCATTAATGAACTCCCTAAGAAAAAATCCCCAGGGCCAGATAGGTTTACAGGTGAATTTTACCAAATATTTAAAGAACAATTAATTCCAATATTATACAAATTATTTGGAAAATAGGTGAAGGAGTTCTACCAAATTTGTTTTATGACACAAATATGGTGGTGATACCAAAACCAGGCAAAGCAAAAACAGAGAAAGAAAATTATAGACCAATTTCCCTAATGAATATTGATGCTAAAATCTTAAATAAGATATTAGCAAGGAGATTACAGCAAGTAGTCACCAGGATAATACACTATGACCAGGTGGGATTTATACCAGGAATGCAGGGCTGGTTCAACATTAGGAAAACTATTAACATAATCAACCACATCAATAAGAAAACTAACCAAAATCATACGATTATCTCAATAGATGCAGAGAAAATTTTTGACAAAATACAGCACCCATTCCTAATAAAAACACTAGAGAGTTTAGGAATAGGTGGAGCTTTTCTTAAAATAATAAACAGTATCTACCTAAAACCATCAGCAAGCATTATATGCAATGGAGATAAATTAGAGGCCTTCCCAATAAGATCAGGGGTGAAACAGGGATGTCCATTATCACCCCTATTATTTAATATTGTACTAGAAATGTTAGCTTTAGCAATCAGAGAAGAAAAAGGAATTATAGGAATTAGAATAGGCAAGGAGGAAACAAAACTATCACTCTTTGCAGATGATATGATGCTATACTTAAAGAATCCTAGAGAATCAACTCAAAAATTACTTGAAACAATTAACAACTTTAGCAAAGTATCAGGATATAAAATAAATCCACATAAATCATCAGCATTTCTATACATGAGCAACAAAGTCCAGCAGCAAGAGATAGAAAGAGAAATTCCATTTAAAGTAACGGTAGATAATATTAAAATACTTGGGAGTCACTTGCCAAGACAAACCCAGGAACTCTATGAACACAACTACCAAACACTCTTCACACAAATCGAATCAGATCTACATAATTGGAAAGATATCAATTGCTCATGGATAGGCAGAGCTAATATAGTAAAAATGACAATACTACCTAAATTAATTTATTTATTCAGTGCCATACCAATCAGACTACCTAAAAATTATTTTATAGAGCTAGAAAAAATAATAACAAAATTCATCTGGAAAAACAAAAAATTAAGAATATCTAGGGAAATAATGAAAAAAAAAATCACAGGAAGGTGGGTTAGTGGTACCAAACCTGGAGCTTTACTATAAAGTGGCAGTCATCAAAACTATCTGGTACTGGCTAAGAAATAGAGTGGTAGATCAATGGAATAGGCTAGGCACAGGAAACACAGTAGTAAATGACACTAGTAATGTAGTGTTTGATAAACCCAAAGATTCCAGCTTCTGGGATAGGAACTCAGTATTTGACAAAAACTGCTGGGAAAACTGGAAGGTAGTATGGCAGAAATTAGGCATAGACCAACATCTGACACCTTATACTAAAATAAGGTCAAAATGGATACATGATTTAGACATAAGAGGTGATACCATAGGTAAATTAGGAGAGAAAGGAATAGTCTACCTTTCAGATCTTTGGAAAGGAAAACAGTTTATGACCAAACAAGAGATAGGGAATATTATAAAATGCAAAATGGATGATTTTGATTACATTAAATTAAAAAAAAATTTTGTACAAACAGAAGCAATGCATCCAAAATTAGACGGGAGGCAGAAAGCTGGGAAACAATTTTTATGTCCAGCACTTCTGATAAAGGCCTCATTTCTAAAATATATAGGGAACTAAATCAAATTGATAAGAATCCAAGTCATTCCCCAATTGAGAAATGGTCAAAGGATATGAACAGGCAGTTTTCTGATGAAGAAACCAAAGCTATCTATTCCCATATGAAAAAAAGCTCTAAATCTCTAATGATTAGAAAGATGCAAATTAAAACAACTCTGAGGTACCACCTGACACCTATCAGATTGGCTAAAATGACAAAAAAGGAAGATAATAAATGTTGGAGAAGCTGTGGGAAAATTGGAACACTAATGCATTGTTGGTGGAGCTGTGAGCTGATCCAACCATTCTGGAGAGCAATTTGGAATTATGCCCAAAGGGCTATAAAGCTGTGCATACCCTTTGATCCAGCAATACCACTTTTGGGTCTTTTCCCCAAAGAGATCATGGAAAAGGGAGAGGGACCCACTGTTTATGTGGTGGCAAGGAATTGGAAGTTGAGGGGATGCCCATCAATTGGGGAATGGCTAGACAAGTTGTGGTATATGAATGTAATGGAATACTATTGTGCTGTAAGAAACGATGAGCTGGAGGAGTTCAGAGAAACCTGGAGGGTCTTGCGTGGGCTGATGATGAGTAGATGAGCAGAACCAGAACATTGTACACAGTATCATCAACATTGTTTGTTGATCTACTGTGATGGACTATATTCTTCTCACCAGTGCAATGATACAGAAGAGTTCCAGGAAACTCATGATAGAAGAGGATCTCCAAATCCAGGAAAAAAAAAAAACAACTGTGGAGTATAGATGCTGAATGGACCATAGTATTTCTTTTGTCTTTGGTGCTGTTGTTTTTCTATTTTGAGGTTTTTCATCATTGCTCTGATTTTTCTCTTATAACATGACTAATGCAGAAATATGTTTAATGTTATTATGTGTATATATATATATATGTATATATATGTATATAACCTATATCAGATTACCTTCTGTCTAGGGGAGGGAGGGGGAAAAATCTGAAATTGGAAAGCTTGTATAAACAAAAGTTGAGAACTATCTTTACATGTAACAGGAAAAAAAATACTTTATTAAAAAAAAAAGAGCAGGGCTTTTATGTTAACTCACCGCCTGGGGCTCGTAGCTTCAATGGAAAATGGCCAGAGCCTGCGGGACAAAAATGGCTTCTGCTGCTGCTCATGTCACCCAGAGGAAAGTCGCTTCAGAAGAGAGAGAGCTCCCCTCAGCTAGCATTTAATCTTCCTTCCCCAAAAGGGGAGGTCCTTCAAAACTGCCGGTGGAGAGTGGTTTCTCCTGTTGACATCAGCAGCACACGTCACTCAGGGCAGGCCAGGTGTGGCTCATCCAATCAGACAGCCAAATTCCAATAATCTTAGCACAATTGTCTTGGATCATTGTATTGCTGAGAAGAGCTATGTCATTCGCAATTGATTATCCTACAATATTGCTGTTACTGTGTACCGTATTCTCCTGGTTCTACTCTCAAATCTCACCTCATGCATATTGTCCCTGTGATCCCCTTCAGGCGCCTCATTTAACCTCCTTGGGTCTCAGTTTCTAAATCTGTAAATTGGGGGGATTTGGACTTGATGGACCCTGAGATGGTTTCCAGTTCTAGACCTATCCCTGCATTATTTAAAGCTGGAAAGGATCTCAAAGAGGGGTATCAAGCACAGTCCCCATATTTGACAGATGAAGAAATGGACTCCCAGAGAGCTGAAAGGCTTGGCCGTGCTGACTCGGCTCTAAGTAGCTGAGGGACAATTGCACCCTAGGTCTTCCTGACTCAAGCCCAGTATGCTCACCAGTGCACAGTGCTACTCAAATGACTTGTCCAAGATTTCCCAGCTAATTAGTGACAAAGCTAGGACAAGAACCCAGTCATCCCAGCTCCCAGTACAAGTGGGCTTCTTACCATATGCTGCCTCTCTTAATGAAACCCTTATCCAGCCCGCCTGTTTTCTTGCTCCCAGACCCCTAACTCACGTGTCACACTCCAAGTGACCATCGTCTCTCAAGCACTATTTATTGGAGAGGTAAACAGGCCCCCCTACTCCAGGTCTCAGGTCATTTTCAAACTGCTGATCTGCATAAACAGAGACAGAGGTAGAGGCAGAGAGAGCAGGAGAGAGTTCAGAGCACAGAGCTCTCTCCTGGGGGCAGGGCAAATATCAAAATTCAAATTGTTTTTATTTGTTCATCTGAATAGTCCTAAAGGATGCTCCTCCTTATTAACAAGCCTGCACGCCATGCTGTGTTTAAAGTTCAAAGCTCGGTAGGACTCTAGGCTGTAATTAATCTCCGTCTCCGAGTTCTAGAACACTTAGCGCAATTATAATTTCCTGTCGGAAAACCAATTTGGTAAAGTAGTAGCATTCTCGCCCCTGCTTGGAATGCCACATAATGCTGCTTCCTGTCCTCGTGCTGGGCAGGGGCCCAGGGCAGAGGCCTCCTGTTTTCTAGATCTGTTGTGTGGGGCAAGTGAGGGTTCCCACTATTGCCAAGAGTACCTCATTAGGAGACCTGGATATAGACAACGGACTTATCTATAGACAAGCTTCACACATATTCACAGGTATATACATGTCTCTATACACACATATACACATATATCAGTCAATAAACACTTATTAAGTACCTTCTATATGCCAGGCACTGTGGTAAGTACTGGATACACACATTCTCCTCTGTTGTTTTTTTTTGGGGGGGGGGAGTGGGACCTGTAGTTTCATCAGTATATGGGAACTCCCCAGTGTAGAAACTCTCTTCACTGATGCAAGTGGCATCTCATCTGTAACTTACAGTCTTATAGTTACTTGGAGGATGTGTGTACATACTTATATACACACATTTGTGCATGCATATGTGTATATATTTTTATATACAATTATATCATGTTCTATTCTATTCTATTCTATTCTTTTTTTTTTTTTTTTAGTGAGGCAATTGGGGTTAAGCGACTTGCCAAGGGTCACACAGCTAGTAAGTATCAAATGTCTGAGGCCAGATTTGAACTCAGGTACTCCTGAATCCAGGGCCGGTGCTCTATCCACTGCGCCATCTAGCTGCCCCTCTACTCTATTCTACTACACTACACTATACTATACTATACTACCTTGCTCTGCCCTATACCACATTATACTATACTATACTTATACTACACTACTCCACACTACATTATACTATACTACACTATGCTATACTCCATTCCACTACCCTACCCTACCCTACCCTACCCTATCCTATACTACACTATACCATACCTTACTATACTTTACTATACTACACTACTATACTACATTATGCTATACTACACCACACTACACAACACTATACTATACTACACTACTCTACATTATCCTACACTACACTATACTCTATTCTACTCTGCTATACTATACTATATATTATACTTGTATAATGTTCAAGGATTGGAACACGGGGCTATCAGCATCTAAACAAGGGATAAAGAAACACTGGCATAATTATTTCAAATGATAAGATGGCACAAAAGCTACTTACATTTCATTTTGAAATTCTTCCCATGCTAGTGGATTTCCCCCTCAAAGGAAATCATTAAGCAAAGGTTACACAGGTGGCTGTTTATCAGTTATATTATAGGGGTTAGACTAGATGGCCTGAGGTCCCTTCAAACTCCAAAATCCTATGATTTAGGAAAGGCTGGTACAGATAGTACATTCAGTAATCCTTCAGGGGAGGGAAAGATGTTAGTGGGGTTGTGGTATCCAGGGGCCTCTTCCTGAAGATGAGACTTAAGCTGAACCCTGCTAAGAAAGCAAATGGTCATGGAATAGGGTTCTGTCCTTGAAGTTACAAGAGTAGGATTCAAATCCTGGCTCTCATACTTACTAGCCACCCCGGAGAATCTGCTTATAGCATCATATGATCATAGATTTAATAATAATAATAATAACAATAGCTAACATTTGTGTAGTGTTTACGATGTGCCAGGCACTGTGCTAAGTGCTTTACTATTATTGTTTCATTTGATCCTCACAACAACCCTGGCAGGTTGATATTAATAATCAGCCCTGTTTTAAAGATGAGGAACCTGAGGCAAACAGAGGTTAAGTGACTTGCCCAAGGGTTACATGGCTAATGAGTATCTGAGGCTGGATTTAAACTCAGTTCTTCCTGACTCCATCCTAATTCCCATAGCCATCATTCAGGGAATTGACACTGTAGGAGAAGGAACCTGACAACTGCTCCTGTGGATGCAACAGCCACAGCCACTGACTGAAGACCCAGAAGAGAAAGTTCTTATGCTCAAAGTCCTTGGTCCTGGAAAGGGTTTGACAATAGACATGGAGGTGGTCTTATCAGGGGACACATGGATTAGCATCTGCTTTGCTGCATTAGCCCAAGGATCATGGTGGTGGAGGGGGTGTTTTTCCATTGGACTGTCATCGAAAACTTCCCACATATTGTCTCTCCCATTAGAAAAGCAAGACAGTCCCTGTCTTCAAGAAGCTCATTCTCTTTCTATTCCAGAACTTAGTAACTTAATACCATGTTTTGCTTCCCTTTTTCCTCTCTCTCTCTCTCTCTCCCTCTCTCTTTCTCCCCTTTCTCCCTTCTTCCCTCCCTCTGTCCCTCCTTTCTTTCCTTATTTCCTTCCTTCCTTTCTTTTCTTTCTTTCTTTCTTTCTTTCTTTCTTTCTTTCTTTCTTTCTTTCTTTCTTTCTTTCTTTCTTTCTTTCTTTCTTTCTTTCTTTCTTTCTTTCTTTCTTTCTTCCTTTCTTTCTTTCTCCTCGGTTTAAAAGAACAAATAAAAGCCCAGAAGCAAATGACTTGCCTAAGATCACACAGCTAGTAAATCAGGTGAGATTTTTTTTTTTACAGGGCAATAAGGGTTAAGTGATTTGCCCAGGGTCACACAGCTTAAGTGTCAAGTGTTTGAGGCTGTATTTGAACTCAGATCCTACTGAATCCAGGGCAGGTATTTTATCCATTGTGCAACCTGGCTCCCCCCTATCAAATGAGATTCGAACCCAGGTCTTCCTGACTCCAAGCTGAGTGCTCTGTCCACTCCAACCACTTCACCTTTAAAAGCCTCAGTTTCCTTATCTATAAAATAGAGACAATAATACTAGAGCTACTTTATTCAAAAGGTAGTTATGAGGAAAAGGATTTGTAAGACTTGAAACATCATACAAATGTGAATTTTTATTATCATGGAAAGGAGAAGCCATGGTGGGAGGAGAGACCCTTCCCACAGGGAAGCAGCCTCTGCTAAATGGCCACCCTGGGCAATGAATGAGTGCACTGCCCCCACCCCCCTTTGTCCTTGTGAACTTTTAAAAAAAATTTTTCCTTTGGTGATAATCCCATTTCCTTTCCTCCTGCTCTCTCTCTCATTCTTCTCATCTTTCTTTTCTGTATCACTTCCTTAGCCACTCTCCCCTCGGCAGTTTGGATCTCCTTCATTTCCTCTCTCTCTCCAGTCTCCTATCTCCTTTCCAGATCATTCCATCTTCTTCTTTTTAATATTGTTACTTTCCTTTTGAATTTTCATTTCAGGTTCCAATCTGACAAACCATTTTGTTCTGTAGTTCAAGTGAAAGCAGGCACATACATATATGGACACACACACACACACACACACACATATATATATATATATATATATATATATATATATATATATATATATATATATATATACACCCAGAGATGCCAATTCACACATATTTAACTCTTCAGTATTTTACAAAAGGATTATCTCAATGGGGCTCCAAGAGGTGACAGTATAAGTATAATCACCCCATTTTACAAGAGAAGAAATTGAGTCTCAGAGACATAAAGTGATTAGCCCAGAGTCACATAGTGCCAGGAGTGAACTTCTGTCTTCAAGAGCATAACCCCCAACCAGAAGAATATGCAGAATGAAACTTGCATTACAAGTAGGGCTGTATGCAGGACCAATGTCACCACTGTCCCACCTGGGGACCCAGCTGAAATCTTACCCTACTCCAACGCCCCCCACCAGCCAGAGCCTAGCACAGTGCCCCACACATAGTAGGCAATACATATTCTATGATTGATCATTTATGAGATGGCAGAGAGAAAATGAGGAGCAATTTGAGTGTAGTCATGATGGATGGTTTTGATTTTCTCAGAAAAGTAGAATGTGAGGTCATTGTTATCTTTTGTGTGAGTTTGTATGGTTTTCTTTGTGAGAGTCAATTGCAGCAAATTAGGTCTGTCTGTGCATTATCTGAGAGAGTGCAGTTCTTAGCAAGAGAGCTGATCTCTGTCCATAGGTAGTTTATAGAAGTGAACAGAGGAATTTTCCTGTGAGGAGATTTGACCCCAGGATACCCTGAGAGTGTCTTGCTGAGGTTCTCCCCACCCCCAGCTAGAGGGCAATGGCAGGAAAAGGAGACAATAGTTGATATGTACCAATAGGGAACAAAAGTTCAACAAGACAATGTTAGATAAGAGAAGAAACTATTTGATAAGATTATTGGGGACATGGGGATGGTGACTTCCTGTGATGTATTTAAAGGATCTGATTACTGGGACAGATGCAAGTCAATTTGTCTGACTTGTCTTGGAAGCATGTAGTGGATTAAAACTGGGCTATATGGAGGAAGTTTGTAATCAATATGCCATAGAAATGATAATGGGGCACATAAAAATGTTGGCTTACTTCGAGGGTGACACTATTCCCTGTTTTTCTACCAATACCAGTGTCTTGTTGAGCTGTCCATCATTACCTGCTATCCTTTATGTAGGGCAAAGGAGCAATGAAGAATTCTTTACATCTCTTCTTCCTTCCCCTCTCCTCCTCTGATTCAATAATAAAATAACTGACATTTATAGAGCAATTTAAAGTTTTCAAAGTGATTCACATATATTTTCTCATTTGAGCCTCACAATAACCCTGCAAAGTAAGGTATTATTATCTTGTATTTGAAGGGTTGCTATGTGAAAGAGGGATTTCATGTGTTGTATATGGCCCCACAGGGCAGAGACAGAAGCAATGGGCAGAAGCTGCTAAGAGACCAATAGAGGTTTGATCTCAATAATAATAATAATATTAATAACAATAATAAACTTCTTCATCATTTGAACTGTTCCAAAGGACTGAGCTGCCCTGGAGGTCTTAAGGAGAGGTAGGAAATCTCTTGTTGGGTATGTTGCATGTAGTGGGTATTTTCATGTATGGATTGGAAAAAATGGCCACTGACATTCTGTCTGACACTCAAATTCTATGATTCCCAATTTTCAATTACAAAACCAAGGGTCAGGGCTGTTAAATAATTTCTCCATGGCCACACAGCTAGAAGGTATCAGAGGGAGTGTTTAAATTCAGGTCTCTTGACTCCAAATCAGTTTCTAGGCAGCAGCCAGCTAAAAATAACATGGTAACCTCCTGTTCCTACAAAAACATTAAAACTGTCCTCTTTATACACTAGCTCTTGCTTTGTCATCTCATCAGCTTCCAATGGATTCAGTGATGATATCTTTTTTTTTGGGGGGGGGTGAGGCAATTGGGGTTAAGTGACTTGCCCAGGGTCACACAGCTAGTAAGTGTCTAGTGTCTGAGGTGGGATTTGAACTCAGGTCCTCCTGAATCCAAGGCTGGTGCTTTATCCACTGGATAATATCTTTTAAGATGATTCTCAGACCAACATATTGTATAATTCACCCAGAACTCCAGTTCTCCACCACCAACATCCTGCTAGACATTTCTACCTGGATGCCCTTCTGGCATCTCAAACTAACCCAAATTTTTCATTAGTTAAGGATCTGTAATTATACTACATTATACTAATTATACTACATCTGTAATTATACTCCATCGGCACTGGTCACATCTTCTCTATGTATTAGTAGTGTTCAAGAAATATCGTGGCTGAAAAATTCATTGTTTAACAACTTGATGAATAAGCATCTTGGTGCCTAAGCCGCACAGTCTTCAGAAAACAGATCTATGGTGACTCATCGATCCCATACTCAAAGCCATTCTGGGTTACCAGGATATTACAGACCTTGTGCTTCCCTAGGTTGGCCTTAAGAAGAAGCCAGGGTCATCTCCACACCAGTGTGAGGCATCAGAATGGATCTTTATTGGAGTATCTCAAAGTCAACCTGCCAAATATGAAACTCATGACCCTTATTTGTGTGTATTGTTTTTTCCAGGAAAGCAAAGGTTCCTTTTTGGTAGAGGCTATTTTATTTATATTTTTGGATCCACAGGGCTTGCTATGGAAAGTTAATGCTTACTGATTAATTCTTTGCTAATTGATAATCATTCTTTTTTTTGTGGGGCAATAAGGGTTAAGTGACTTGCAAAGGGTCACCCACCTGCTAGTAAGTGTCAAGTGTCTGAAGCTGCATTTGAACTCAGGTCCTCCTGAATCCAGAGGCAGTGCTTTATCCACGGTGCCACCTAGCTGCCCCCTAATCATTCCCTTTTCCAAATTTTCTTCTATTAAAGGTGCCATAGTTTTCTCAATTACCCAGGTTCATAATTGGTTTATCATTGGTATTCTCCTTGACATATCCCTAAACCCAATCAGTTGACACGTTTGTCCATTTTACCTGTACAATATCTCTCTTATCTTTCCACTTCTCTTTCCTCCCATGTTCACTACCTTAGTTCATATTTCTTTTACCTCTCACTTCAATAATTTCAATGACTTTCTAATTGGTTTTCCTGCTTCTATTTTCTCTCATTTCTAGTCAATCCTTCACAGAGTTGCCAAATTAATCTTCCTAAGGCATGGATAGGACTATGTGAGTCACTTGATTTAAAAAAAAAGTGGTTCCTTAATACCAGCAGGGAAAAATACCGAATCTTCATCCTGGGATTTGAAGTCCTCCATAATCTGGATTCCTTTTAGTATTATTTTCCAATCAAATTCTTCACACACTCTTCTTGTTGTTGTTTAGTCATTTCAGATGTGTCTGACTCTTTGTCAGAAAACGATTTGGGGATCATTTCCTTCTCCAGCTCATTTTACAGATGAGGACATCGAGGCAACCAAAGTTGAGTAAACTTTCTCAGGGTCACACAGCTAGTAAGTTTATAAGGTTGGATTTGAACTCAGGAAGATGAGCGTTCCTGATTCCAAACCCAGTGCTCTATCCAGCGCAGCGCCTAGCTACCCAGCTAAATTTTACTATTAGTTATTTCCTGGACTCAACATTCCCTTGTGGTTTTGTTCAACCATTTCCCCATGTTGGGAATGCAGTCCTTCCTAAATATGACTTCTCCGAATCTTCGTTCTCCACACTTCAACTCAGGTCCCATCTCCTCTTTGACATCTTCTCTGATCTCCCCAATTGTTCATATTCCCCCCCTTCTCAAACCACCTTGCAATTGTTTATGTATGAATGTATTCTCTCCCCCTCCTCAATGGAGTATAATCTCCTTGAGGGCCGATACTATCCCTGCTTTTTGTTACTTTCTATCTCTAATACCTAGGAGCAACATGGTGCTGTGTATGTGGAAGACATAACATTTGCTGAATTGAAGGAACAAGAATCTGATGCATACAGAAACTGCCATGAATCCTAACCTTATGCTAGCCTGTCATCCATGAAGTGGACCCTAAGGATCTGGGGTTACCACAATGTGACTGCACCAGCATATCTGGTCTAGATACTCTCCAGTGCCAGGGAAACCCTGGTGGTAACCTTGACATCTTCTCTCCTGTCTTTCCCTGAGGCAGACATTAGAAACATCTGATCCTGGAGCGCTGCCCTGCGTACCTTCTACATGGACTTATTTCCAACCTCTTCTGATAGAACCTGTGTGTACACATGTGTGCCTGCTTGCCCATATGTGTGTGTGTGTGTGTGTGCAAGGATACACGTGCAGGGGTGAGGTAGCCCTGGCTACCTTCTTCTTCACATAATTCCAGCAGCATGTTTCATTGCCAAAATGACAGCTCATGTCGGGGAAGGTGTTGAGCTTAGAGGAGAGGCTTCCTACAGATGCAAAATATTGTTACATTGGAAATTCCCCAACGATGATCCTGTCATACATCCCGGAGAGGAATTCAATATGCAATAACATCAAGGTTTGGGTGGCCATTCAAAGGGGCTTTTGAAGAAGGGGCTGCAATAATATATGGATCTTGGATTCTGGTGAGCTGGATTTTTTTCTTATGTCTAGAAACAGTCTAGGATGAGGTCAGGGCTCAGGCCAGCTTCTGAATCCATCAGATTTTTATTCCTTCCATTCAGCAAATATTGTGTCTTTTCCATGCAAGTCACCATGTTAGTGGGAGAGATAGAAAGACCAAAATAGAATCGTCTCTGCCCTCAAGAAACTTATTCGCTGGGGCAGCTAGATGGCACAGTGGATAAAGCACCAGCCCTTGATTCAGGAGGACCTAAGTTTAAATCTGGCCTCAGACACTTGACACTTATTAGCTGTGTGACCCTGGGCAAGTCACTTAATCCTCATTGCCTGGCATATATGCTACTGGGGATGGGAGAGAATACATTCAAACAATTCCAAGGTGGTTTGAGGAAGGAGAGAACATGAACAACTGGGGCTATTACTTCCTATCTATGTGACCCTGGATAAGTCACTTCAATTCAGTCAATCTCAGTTTCCTCATCTGTAAAATGGGGATAATATGACTTGCCTCATAGGGCTATTTGTCTCTTTTTTTGGCTGGACTGACCTCACAGGGATAAAGGCTGTATAAACTTTAAAGTGCTATTTCTGGGTGAATTTCTATTAAGAGTCATGGATGGATGGATGGATGGATGGATAGATGGATGGATACAGAGGACAGATCTGACAGCCAAGCTCTTGCATATTAACACATGGATAATGGTAATTGGAAGGGCAGCTGTGCTGTGGTGGAGTGAATAGTGTTAGGCAAAATAAGGAGATAGCTCTACCACCCTCAACTGTGTGACTTTAGGTAAGTCACTGAACATCCTTGTGGAATTGACCAAAATGAAACATGTGACTTGAGAGGCAGCATGCTGCCGTCTTGGGGAGAGTGCCCCCTTTGGGGCCAGGAAGATGATGATGAAAGTTCTGCTTCTGACTGATCCTGTCTGTGTGACTCTGGGTAAGTTACTTAACCATTCGGTGCCACAGGTTCATTTGCATTAGTTGGGGGGGGTCTTCCTCAGAGAATTCCTTATACCTATGACATCCTGGCATGGCATAGCAGAAAGAGCATGGAACTTGGAGTCTGGAATTCCTTCATTCAAATCTTGCCACGATACTTAGAATCTCTGTGACCATGAGCAAGTCATTCAAACTCTGTCAGCCTCAGTTTAGTCCTCTATAAAATGGGAGGGTTAGACTAGATGGTCTTTAAGTTGCCTTTTAGCACTAAATCTATGATTCTACAATGTTCCCTATCAAAATATAGATAATAGGGGGCAGCTAGGTGGTGCAGTGGATAAAGCACCGGCCCTGGATTCAGGAGGACCTACGTTCAAATCCGGCCTCAGATACTTGTCATTTACTAGCTGTGTGACCCTGGGCATGTCACTTAACACTCATTGCCCCACATATATATATATACAGAGAGAGATAATAACACAACAATCTTTTTAGTATCATAGTGAGAGAATCAGGTGAAATAACAATGACTGATATAAACTGTATAACAAGTTATAGATGCACATATAACATATTTATAAAATATATTTTTTTGGTTAGGCAATTGGGGTTAAATGACTTTCCCCGGGTCACATAACAAGTAAGTGTCAAGTGTCTGAGGCTGGATTTGAACTCAGGTCCTCCTGACTTTAGGGCCAGTGCTCTATCCACTGTGCCACCTAGCTGTCCCTTATAAAATACATTTTAAAGAAATGTATTTATATATGAATTTATATTACATATTTAAATGTAAATAGAGAATAATATTTTAGGCAGCTAGGTAGTATAGTGGAGAGAGTACTGGATTTGGAATTGGGAAGAGATGAATTCAAATCCTGCCTGAGACACTAACCATGGGTCCTTAGATGAGGTACTTATCTTCTGTTAGTCTCACTTTCCACACCTGAAAAATGCAGGCACCTTCTACTTCACAGGGTTGTTGTGAGGATCAAATGAGACAATACCTGCAAAAGTACTCTTTAATATTTAAAGCAGTATATTAGTTCTATTTATTAACAATAACAACAGCAGCAGCAACAACAACATTAATGATTATGTAAATTGCAGAAGGTAAAAATTTTCCAAATGGTGATGAGCAACATAGTGAGCAATATATACTATAGGGAAGAGTTCAGGGGAAAGAGATATCAGGGCAGATCAGCAAAGTCAGTGAAGGTTTCACCAAAGTGCTAAGACTTGAACTGGATTTTGAAGAATGAATGAATGAATGAATGATTGAATTAGACAGAGAGACAGACACAGACAGAGACATAGAGAGAGAGAGACAGAGAGAAAGACAGGATGGAGAGAGACAGAGACAGAGGAATGGGGGACATTTTATCAGTTGGATGGGTGGCATTCATCCCAACTCAACTTTAATTTACCAGGACTCAGCTAGACATCAAGAATAGGAAGTAGAATCCTGACCTGCTAGGGTAGGGGTGAGGTGAGATGTGGTGACAACATTCTTAGATCCCAGGAAAGCAGGTAAGTGACTAAATTCCTATTAGAAACTCTGAGTAGCCACAAATATACAAATATAGGACATAGGGGTAGGGGTGAGGAGAGAGGTTGAATCTAGCAGGCCCACCCTGGGTCACAAAACCTATACCTCCTTACATCTATCTCCAAGAGGACCAGACAGTATAGAATGATGGGGTGCAATCTGGGTAATTTCTAGTTTCTAGTTCACTCTACATTTTCCTCACTTACCTTCTTGGCAGGGAATTCTATACTGGCCACAATATGGCTGTGGATTGGCAAATTGTATGTGGCATTAGAGGGGTGTCACATATCCTTCAGTTCCCTCAGATAAAGGGAGCATTGGGGATGAAAACATCATACCTGAGAGTGCTTCAATTATTTCTCCCTGTTCTTCTGTGACAATACTATCACCAGCTGTAGTAACAGTGGCAGTAGGTAGTACCTGGGCCAGTCACTTCTCCATTTCCCATCCGGCCTGAACTCCAGCCTTCTTCTTGAGTAATCCTTTACCTCACACACCTTCCCTCCTCCCAACTCTTTTGCACCTTTACCCTCTCCTGCTCTATTGGACTTTTTCTCTGGGTTGTCTTTTCCTATTAGAATATAAATTCCTTGAAGGCAGGTACTATCTTTCTTTTACTTGTATTTCCCAGTGTTTGGAATATAGTATGTACTTTTTGTTGATTAACTATGAAGAGTGGAGAGTCAAATCTGCTCATCTTGGGGTTCAGCTGCAAAGCTTAATTTCATAAGCACATGTTTTGTTCTAGCCTAAGGGCATGTATGTTTGAGCAAAATTGAAAATGGGGACCATCAACCAGAACCTTGCCTTGGAAGCTCTCTGCACCCTAGGTGACTTCCCATTACCTGGATTAACTTTGAGTTCCCTCCCCCTACATTCCCAGCCGCAACCTTGTAGTGTCCTCAGGTCTCTGCTACCCCCCACATCTCCCCCCCCCCGCCACAATAGAAGGTTTTGTATTTTGGATCACTTGCCCAAGACACAAAAATCATTCATTTTGACTGTGTCTAATGTCAGGGACAGCCCTGGGCAAAATTGGGAAGTCAACAAAGTTTATCTTCCATAACCTCCAATTTATTTGATCAATGAGCCTTTCCTCCTTCAATCAGCCAATCAATAAACATTTATTAAGCTCCTACTATGTGTTGAGGCACTGTGGTAGGTACTAGGGATATAAAGAAAGTAATGAGGTATCGCGGCTGTCCCTGACCTTAAAGAATTTACATTATACCTGAGAAATGTGATGTTTTTGTTCATTCTCTTCCTCTACATGTTTTTCTTCCCTAGAGTTTGCTTGAGTACTGGCACCCCATTCTTGTTCTTTAGAAGTCTATCAGCTAATTCCCACTAAGCAGTCCGTCAGCAGTTACCACATCAATTACTTCTGGGCCCCACTTTAGTTGTACTTTGCATTTCAAAATGGTACTTTTCAAGACCAAAATCAATGAAGTTATATTAATGGAATGACAGGCAATGGGATGAGTATTTTGGGCTGAGAGGCCTATCTAGTGTCCACTCAAATTATATCATATTGGTAATCTCCTCTTGTGCTGGCTCTGTGGGAGAAGCCTGCTGGTAATCACAACATGTATAATGAAATGCCACATGGGGCTAGAAAACAAAAAACAAAAAACAAAAAAAAATTCTGATTTTGCTTCAGGTCCTTTAACTCGGTCATTTCAAAGGGCACAGTTGTCTTTGTGAAGTGGTGTTAGTGAGAAGAGAAGTGGTGTGGGCAAAATAGCACCATTACCACTCCCATATGCATACCCATATGCTTCATGCATACTACACACACACACACACACACACACACACACACACACACACCCCATGCTTATACACACAGAGCACATTTGGATGTACATGTGGTTAGCACACAGTCTATTGGCAATGACTTCCTTTTTTTTTTTTTTTTTTTTGGAGACTAGGTCTCCCTATCTTCCTCAGGCTACAAGTACAGTGGCCACTTGTGGTCCTGATGCCAATATTGATTGGCTTTGACAGAAGCTTTGACCTGCTTAATTTTTCCCTACCTGTACTGATTTGCCCCCTTTTAGGGAGCCTGGTGGTCCTCTGCTCCTTGTGTGTATCGCATTGATTCCAGACATATTATAGATAATCATCTTTAGTCCAGCTGTAGCTTAAAACTCCCAAACTCAAATAATCCACTCACCTTAGCCTCCCCAGAAGCAATTTTTTTTAAAAAAATATTTTATTTTTTCCAATTTCATGTAAAAGCAATCTTGAACATGCATTTAAAAAAATTTTGAATTCCAAATTCTTTCACTCTCTCCTCCCCCTCTCCCGGAGACATTTATCAAATTGATGTAGGTTATACATGTAAAATTATGCAAAACATATTTCCATATTAGTCATTTTTAAAAGTAGCCACAGGCTCCCCCCCCCCAGAAAAATAAAGTGAAAATAATGTGTTTCAATCTTCATTCAGACTCCATTAATTCTTTCTCTGGATGTGGATAGCATTTTTCAATTTTTCATCATGAGTCCTTTGGAATTGTCTTGGATCATTGTATTGCTGAGAATAGCTAAGTCATTTACAGCTGATCATATTACAATGTTGCTATTGCTGTGTACAATGTTCTCTTATTCTGCTCCCTTCACTTTGTATCACTTTGTGTAAGTCTTTCCAGGTTTTTCTGAAATCTTGCTCATTATTTCTTATAGAATAATAAGTATTCCTTGACAATCATATCACAATTTGTCCAGCCTTTCCTTAATTGATGGATATACCCTGAATTTCTAATTCTTAACCACCACAAAAAGAGCTGCTATAAATACTTTTGTACAAATAGGTCCTCCCTCTTCCCTCCCTCCCCCTTTCGATCTTTTTGGGATTTAGACTAGTAGTGGTATTGTTGGAGAGAAGGGTATACACTGTTTTATAGCCTTTTGGGCATAGTTCCAAAGAAGCAACGATTAAAAGTATGCATCATTAGGCCCACCTCTGCTTCCCTTTTCTATTGCTTATGCCTCAAAATAATTGCCACCACCTGCCTGTTGCCACCCTCCTTTCTCTCCCTTCTCCCCCAGTATAAGGGTTGACTTAAATTGCTGTGTGGTAGCCCATCCCCAATAGGTTCTCAGAGGCCACCAGGCTGATAAATCAGGACATATGACAGTATCTCCTGTGCCTTGAAGAGGCAACATATAAACCAATAGATAAGAATCATGGCTCTTCAGCTCATATTAAATCATTCTTTTTTTTCCCCTGTCATATCTCTGAGGGCAACAGGTCCTTTTGACAAGGCCTGCTTTCCAACAAAAGGAGACAGTCAGTCAGTCAGAGCCCAAGCCCCACTTGAAGTATAAAGATAGAGAAGAGAAATTCAGCCTTGTCATCCAGTAAATCAGCAGGGTTTGCCACTTTTACCAAAGGTCCCAGCTTGGGGCAGTCAGCTCAGTAATAGGAATTGGAGGAGTCAAGGGGAGGAGGGAGCCATGGGCTATACTGAGATCATTCTGGTCTTTTGGGTTATGTAGTTTTGATTCCGAGTGGTACAGTGGAATCCCAGAATTACCTAATCACAGAACGTGAGAGTTGGGAGGGACGTCAGGGGCTTTGTTGTCTGACGCATTCATGAAAAGAAACCTTACTATAGTATACCTGGCAACTGGTCCTCCAGCTTCTGTTTGAAGACATCTGAGGGCGTCCCCCTGCTCTCCAAGAGGGAACCCATCACCTCTCGAGGCAACCCCATTCTACTATTGAACAACTCAAATTGTTAAGAAGCATTTTTCCTGACACTAAGCCTTGGTCGGCTTTCCAGCCATTGTTAGTGACTTTACCTCCTGGGGCCAAACAGAATAACTGTAGTCTCTCCTCAAAAGATATAATATTTGTGGGGGCAGCTAGGTGGTGTGGTGGATAAAGCACCGGCCCTGGATTCAGGAGGAGCTGAGTTCAAATCTGGCCTCAGATGCTTGACACTTACTAGTTGTGTGACCTTGGACAAGTCACTTAACCCTCATTGCCCTGCATTATATATATATATATATATATATATATATATATATGAAATTCTTATTCTCTTACCTTTCCTCTTTCACGTGCTAGTCATTCAAAAAGTTGTGTCCCCCACGCCCACCCTAAGTCATTTTTTCCTCTCTCTAGGCTAATCATCCTCAATTCCTTCAACCCAAAGAGCACAGATCCTGGAGCCCCAGGACTTGTGTTCAAATCTCAACTCCAAATATTCCTGGGAGAAGACAGTTTGACTCAAGACTGATGCTTTCCAGCTGCATGAATTCAGGCAAGTCAACTAAATTCTTCTTTTCCACATCTATAAAACAAAGGGGAAGGGGCAGCTAGGCGGTGCAGTGGATAGAGAACTAGCCCTAGAGTCACAAGGACTGGAGTTCAAATCTCCCCTCAGATACTTACTAGCTATGTGACTCTGGGAAAATTACTTAACCCCGATTACCTAAGAAAACATCCGGGCCATCTCCAATTGTCCTGATGTATACCTTGCCACTGAAACCAGATGGCACTGGAGGAGAGAGTGAGGTTGGTGACCTTGTTCAGCCCTCCCTCACTTCAATACAATTCACTGCAAGTCATGACATCACCTCCCGATGTCACGGTCCTCTTTGAGAATGAAGGACAAACAACAACAAAAATGAAGGAGTTGTACTATATGGCCGCTGAGGGTCCTTTCAGACCCACATCTATAGAATCCCACAGTTCCAGGGAGGGCTTTTTGAGGGTGCTATACATTCTCTTTCTCTCTTTGTCCTTCTTCTATGACAGTGATGAGCACCTAGCAGACACTCAATAAATAAGTCTAACAGCTCACCTTCATTTAGCTGTTTAAGGTTTACAAACATTCTGTCTATAATGACTCCTCTGGTAGGTAGTTCTTCCCCATTTTGTGGATGGGGAAACTGAGGCTGAGAGGGAAAGAGACCTGTCAGAATTCTGGAATTAGAACTTGGCACTGACTCCAAGTCCCACTATATGACACTCCCTCATCCATGCTATTTTACCCATTCTGCTCAAATTGTACGGCTTGCAGTATTACTGGGGACCTTGCAACCTTGTCTTTTTAAAATTGTTTTTAGTCTCATCCTAGTGGTAGCATGATGAAGCCTTTGTGATGTCACATGTCTTCCCAGAAACATTCAATGGCACCCTCTTACTTCTAGGATAAAACAAAAAATCCTCAGTCTAGCATTAAAATCCCTTCCCAGTCCAGTTCCTATTGATCTTTCCAGCCTAGTTCACATTAATTGCCTTTACATCTTCTCTCTTCCAATAAAACTGGCCTGTTTACTGTACACACCCCACCTTCTGTCAACTGTCCTTCAAATTGGGGTTCCCTCATGCATGGAATGTAGTCCCTCCTTCCCTCTACCTCTTAGAATCCCTAGTTCTTATCAAAGCCCAGGTCAGGTACTTAGGTGAGGCTTTTCCTTATACTTCTAGTAAGTAATTCTTCCTCTCCTTCCCCCCAATGACTGGTATATATTTTGTATTTGCTTATTCGTGTGAGTGTTGATATCCTTCCAAGGGATTGTAAGCTTCTCGAGAGGAGGGATTATTTTGTTTTTGCCTTTGCTCTCTCCAGGGAAGTGCTACAAAGCAACTTAATAAGTATTTTCCTGATTATTGTCAAATGTAGTAGGAATGGCTTTGGATTTGGAGTCAAGAGCATTGGCTTTTTGTTGAACTCTACAACTAATTGGCTATGGGACCTTGGCTAAGTCACTGTGCACATCCAGACTCCAATTTCTTTCTTTCTTGCTTTCTAAAGTCCCTTTAGCTCCATGGTTCTGATTTCTTTTACCATCCTGTATAAGAATCTGGCTGGAGCCACATTTAATCCTTTATCTGAATGAATACTCCTATTTGTGTTGCCTCAGACCAAAGACTTTGGGGCTTTACTTACACAGTGTTTGGCACACAGTGAAGGTTTAGTAAAGGTCTTTTGACCAACTCTAGGGGCTTGACTTTCTGGGATCTGAAACTTTCCTTTTTTTAGTTCTCTCTGCTGTCTCTGACTTCATCTTGAGCTTCCCAACCCCTGTGATATGTCCAAACCAAGTGATTTTTGCAGATGGAAATTTGCATACATAATGTAATTAGGGCCAATTGAATTGTTGATTAGACTGGAATCACTTGACTCCTACCTTGAAGCAAAGAGACTCTTAAAATACCTGTAACTAAAACAAGCTTTTGTTTTTGAACTGTAACCATTCCCAAATCTTGCATTTTTAACAACAATTTCTCAAATCCCCTTCCCTCCAAGTTTCAGCTGGGATCCTGAAAAACTTTACAAGTAATTAGCATCTTAAAATGCCAGCTAACACACATTCATACCTGCTAGAGCTTGGATCTCAGGGAGAGTGGACTTCCCCACCTTCTTCTCCCCTTTATTTAGGCATATATTTTTGATAATGGACTGCCTTATGGTAGTCAGCTGGTGTTAATGAAACACGGTCAATATGAAGAGAAGATTAAATCATAAAATACTATATGAAGAAGAGTTCAAGGTTTGTAATGTAATAATATATGCCATTGTTATTAGCTCATTTGATTTTGAATAATAGATCCAGAGTTCGTAGGATTCTCAACGGGCATCTATTCTAACCCCCTCATTTTACAGATGAAAAAAATAGGGTCAGGGAAATTAAGTGATTTACCAAAGGTCATGTAGGTAGTAAGCATGAAAAGTGGGATTTGAATCTAGGTCCTCTGACTACATTGTACTATGCTAAATATTAGTCCCCCCTGCTCCCCCATTCTACAGGTGAGAAAACTGAGATTTAGAAAAGCTAAGGACTTGTTTAAGATCATGCATAGATGATCCAGAATGGTTAGTATATAGCTCAGTGTGATCTATAGCTATTTTAAATACTCTATCATTCAGTTGGAGACTGTTGACAATTGGGAAACTTTCTTCCCAACTAGAGTTCAAGGGACTTGAGCAAAGTCTCATAGGATGGGTAGGATTTAAATAAATTAAACCTGATGGAAAAAAAAATGGAATGTGTTTACCTTGCAAGCTTCACAAGGTTGGGAGAGTAAGCTGTCAGAAGTCTAGGAAACTGAATCAATGACAGATTTTGTGGATAGTTGAGCACAATGAGGAATGAATTGCCCAACCACCTACTCCACCTTGTATAGATGTGAATTGAAGGCAATCAAGAGATAGGTGACAGTCACCTCACATAAAGTTGGGGGGTATTTTGTAGAAATTGTTTTAAGTTTGAGCCTCCTCTCTTTGGGGACTAAGGTGGTAGAAGGGAGAGGGTACCCCAGGTTTTTGGGAAAAATATATTCCTTGCTATGACTTCTCAACAAATCTCCCTTTGCAAAAAGCTAATTGATGTCAATCTGTTAAATGATACTGGAGCTCTAAACACTGCTGATTAAAGAAGGGGAGAACACATAAGAATGGTGTCTTAATCTGATACCATTGGAGAAAGCCTCACTCCTAACCCCCTAGGGGTATTCATAGGACACTAAGGGAGAGATGTGACCTTACTCAAAGATCTGGCTCATCTATGAGAGATGAAAGTTGGAATAAGGATGCTAAGAGTTTCCTAGGGCCAGACTTTCTATTGATCAATATCCTTTTTTTTTTTTTTAAGTGAGGCAATTGGGGTTAAGTGACTTGCCCAGGGTCACACAGCTAGTCAGTGTTAAGTGTCTGAGGCCAGATTTGAACTCAGGTACTCCTGACTCCAGGGCCGGTGCTTTATCTACGGCATCACCTAGCCGCCCCGATCAATATCCTTTTTAAACTGTGGTGCTGAGAACTGATCACAATATTCCAGATGTCTGAACAAGCAGAGTATAGTAGGAGCCTTCATCTACCCACCTACTTATTCCCAGTAGCTATGCTTCTCTTTTTTTTTCTTTTTTTTTCCTTTTTTATTTATTTATTTATTTATTTATTTATTTTTTTAGCTATGCTTCTCTTAATGCATTTTTTTTTTTTTAGTGAGGCAATTGGGGTTAAGTGACTTGCCCAGGGTCACACAGCTAGTAAGTGTTAAGTGTCTGAGGCCGGATTTGAACTCAGGTACTCCTGACTCCAGGGTCGGTGCTTTATCCACTGCGACACCTAGCCGCCCCTCTTAATGCATTCTTAATAACATAGTCTCTGGAGGGTAGTGATCATTTAGACTTTGCAACCCCAAGTCTAGCACTGTGCTTGTTGAATTGAATAGCACACATGTTATTGAATTCAAGGATCCTATAGAAATGAAGAGTAGGGAAAAGGATCCATTAATCACTCAATGAACACATATTTATTAAACAACTACCCTGAGACCGCCTTTGAAGAGCTGTTACCTGGAAGAAGAGTTAGGCCTTTTCTGTTTGGCCTCAGGAAGCAAAACTAGGAACAACTAATGGAAGCTGCAAAGAGACTACATAAGTTAGGAAAAACTCACTAACAGTTGGAATCATCCAAAGGACAGGAATAGACTGCTTGATAACATCATGGTTTCTTCCTTAAAGGAGGTCTTCAAGTAAAAGCTGGGTGACCACTTGTCCTATATGAGTTGGAAGAAGCATTTTTTTCAGGGATAGGTTGGGCCGGATTGTCTTTTGAAATTCCTTTTAACTCCATTTCTCTATTCTTTTGGTCCATTCCAGTCTCCTAAAGAGGATTAAGATAGAGCGGGATATGATTTATTGGTGATATAGGGATGTCCCTACTGAGGAAATTTTCCCCTTCTCCATATCTTTTCCATGCAACACTGAGAGGTTAAGTGAAATGACCAAGGTCACCCAGCCAGTAAAGGTCAGAGGTGGGACGGGAGCCCAACTTTTCCTGACTGGCTCTCTATGTACAACCTCAGTACGCCTCTAACGGAGAAGTCATTAAAACTAAAAATGAAAACTGCAATACCCTTTTAAGTGTCTAGTCATGATCTTTTTGCACCAGATGACCACCATGGGTAGAATTAGATCCCAGAATCTTTCAGTTCTGTGATAAAACTCAACTAGCAAGCCTGGTCAATGCCCAGTCCCATTTCCTCTTTTATACTTGATCATATTCCTAGTAAACAGTTTTATTTTATAGGTCCCATGGTTCATTGAGGGGAGAGAGAAGGAGAGTGTGTGTATGTGCACGTGTGCATGTGCATGCATGCACACACACACACACACACACACACACACACATACACACCCCAAGAATCTTTTGGCAAAGTTTTAATAAGGTGGCTAGGATGAGAAACCATAGATCTTAGACTACTGTTTTTTTTCTGGGTTTTGATCATAGATTGCTTATTCAATTAAATTCAACAAACATTTAGTAAGTACCTGGTAGTTGGACAATCAGCCTTAAAGCCAAAAAAACCCCCAAACCCCCAAAATACCCACCACCATACAAACCTGGTTTCAGATCCAAATGCTGATACATTCTAGCTCTGTAACCTTGGACAAGTCCCTAATCTCTCAGGGCCCCCAACCAAAAGGATCTAAAATTCCAAGTCTGGAGGGGCATTGGTAGAAGGGTTTTCCTTTCTGGAAGTGCCCTATACTAATGAAATCACAGGTTCTGTCCTCCTCACCTCCTTAATTGGAAAGCACTCCATTTCACCAAGCTCTCCTAAGAATGGATAATCTATTCTCATCCCTATCTCAGGTACTGAGGGCCTTGAAGTTATCTCCTAACTACTCAATCCCAATTCAACAGATTCAGGTGCTGAGTCTTGTCAATGAAGAACAGATTATTCTTCTATGTGGTATTTGGTTTAAGCCACTATCCCCTACTGAAATGCAATGAGACATGTTGGAATAGTAGAAGATTCTAGGCATTATGAAAAACAGAGCCAGGGTTTCTGGAGCAAGGGAGTCCTCCTCAGTGCTCATTGAGTTATAATTACCTCTCCATGGTACTTTAAGAATAGCCAAGCATTTTTCTCAAGGAAATGATACACGTATTACTTAATCAATTAATCAACAGGTATTTATTAAAGCATCTCTAATACTAGTGCCTGCCCTCTGTTAATCTCCAGTTTATCTTGTATATATTTTATCTGTACCTACTGTTTGTGTGTTGTGCCTGCCATTAAATTGTGAGTTCCTTCAGGGCAGGGAATGTTTTTTTATCTTCCTTGTCTCCCTAGAATTTAGTACAGTATCTGGCACATTTGTTGTTCAGTCATTCAGTTGTGTCTGACTCTACATAAACCCATGGACAAAGTCCTTAAGGGTTTTTTTTTGGCAAAAATACTAGAATGACCTTGAGTAGTTAGGGGATAACTTAAAGGCCCTTGGTACCTGAGATGGGGATGATCCCAGGAGAGAGAGAAGGAGCTCTAATGCATTGGGAGGGTCTTGATGGCTTCATATTATAGTCAATCCTCCATTTTCACAGGGTAATGTTCCAAGGAAATGGTATAAAAGTAAAAAATGGGAATGTTGATTCATTGAACCTATGGGAAATAGGAGGTGAGGCAACTGAAAATACTAAAAACTCTAATATTTTGTTAGAGATTTCTGGAAATATACCTTTCTACATACAATTCTTTCTAACAAGACTGATTCTGATAATATGAACCTTTCTTAATGTAATAATCTTGAAATAACCCATAAAATGGAGTACATAAAATAAAATTGGTAACATGTAAAACATTTTTTTCTCTCTAGTAATTCTCTAGAATTCTGTGACCTTTTGTGCTAACATATCGATAAAAAAATCAGTGATTCCAGACAATATTCACTTTTTATAACACATGAAATCTATGGTGCCACAAATATTGTACAACAACTAAAATTCTTGAAACTAAAATATTTTAAAACCTGAATCTTCCCTTCTACTGTGTCAGATGGTAGTGTGAAGGTGTTACACTATATACTATACTGCTGCAAACCTCTTTATCTTGGCCATCTTCCGAAAACCAAAAGAAAGGTTGCTGGGTCTTTGGTTGCTGATATCAGAAGATGCCAAGGCTAGAAAGATCTCAACATCACCTCTGACACTCTGTCTTTCACAGGTAGTAGATGGTATTAGAGCTTGTGAAGGACCTACCAGCTGGAAATAATCTGTTGGTGATGTTTGCTTTCATTTTAGATCCTTAAAGGTCTTGGAGGGAGTAGAAGTGAGTCGATGTTTAACCTTGAGTCTGTGATCCATGCTGGGATCAGCAGCCTCAAAGTCTGTAGCCAGCTGGTCAATGATGTTAAGCCATCCTTCATGCTTGGAAACTGTGAGTATTACAATCTTGGGGGCTTGTTCTTTATCATCACTTTCACTGTCCTGAAGACCTTTTTGAGCCTCTGCATCTAAGTCTTCATTTGTCAGCTCCTGGGCTTCTTCCTTCAAGCTGTCAGAGACATCTTCCCTTCTCACATGCTCACACCCTTTGCTTCTGATGTTAGATGCATGATTGCTTCAACATTGTGCCTCACTGCTTCATCAACACCTTTATTTTCTCACCAAATCACATATCTGACTTTGCACACTTGGGCTCAGAGCCCAAAGGACTTGCACTATGCTTTCGGGGCACACAAAACTTGAGTTTTAAAGGCAAATACTGAAAATCTGCAATGAATGTATGGTGAGCCCTTTATAGTGGAAAGGTGAACAAGACCAGTGACACATCTAATAAGATACCAGTTGCTCCACAAACTTGCACGCATGACACCTCTAATTTCTTTCCCCTCTACAGCACAGCCATGAATGTGCAGTTACCAATGTGAAAGTGAAAAAGAATTTGCAAATAAAATCATGGAAATGCTTGAAGTGCTGAAAGTTAAATGCCCTAGTGCTGAGGATTAACTGTACCACTGCCCACTGGCCAACCATGATCCATATACTAAGCACTTAATAAATATTTGTTTATTGGTTGATTCAGGCAGGTAACAGTCTTGCCTATTGATAATAGGAGATTATCCATTCTTAGAAAAGCTTGGGGGCAGCTAGGTGGCACAGTGGATAGAGCACTGGTCCTAGAGTCAGGAGTACCTGAGTTCAAATCCAGCCTCACTTAATACTTACTAGCTGTATGACCCTGGGCAAGTCACTTAACTCCAATTGCCTCACTAAAAAAAAGGGGGGGCGGGCAGCTAGGTGGCACAGTGGATAGAGCACTGGCCCTGGATTCAGGAGTACCTGAGTTCAAATCTGGCCTCAGACACTTAACACGTACTAGCTGTGTGACCCTGGGCAAGTCACTTAACCCCAATTGCCTCACTAAAAAAAAACTAAAAACAAAAACAAAAAACAGAAAAAAAAGAAAAGCTTGGTGAAATGGAATGCTTTCCAATGTAAGGAAGTAGGGAGGACAGAACCTGTGATTTCATTATTATTAGGGTACTTCCAGGAAAGAAAACCCCTTTACCAATGCCCCTCTAGACTTGGTATCTTAGATCCTTAGACAGTTGGTCGGGAGCCTTGAGAGATTAGGGACTTGTCCAAGATCACCGAGCTAATATGTATCAGCATTTGGATATGAATCCAGGTTTGTATGGTGGTGGGTTTTTTTTTTGTTGTTGTTGTTTGTTTATTTGTTTTTTGGCTTTAAGGCTGATTGTCCAACTACCAGGCACTTAATAAATGTTTGTTGAATTTAATTGAATAAGCAGTGGATAATTGAAACCCAGAAAAAACCAATAGTCTAAGATCTACAGTTTCTCGTCCTCACCACCTTATTTAAAACCTTGCCACAAGATTCTTGGTATGTGTGTGTGCGTGCTCGAGTGAGCTCGCTCTCCCTCTCTCTCCCCTCAATGAACCAGTCTCCGTGGGACCTATGAAATAAAACCCCACCACTCTGCAGTCAAACCAGAGCTAGTGCTGGTGTCTTTAAGAGGGAAAAAAGGCAGCATCCGATAAATTATGACCAGCTGACTCCGGATTCATTCTGAAGAGGAGCAGCGACACAGTTTACAACCTCTAGGATTATGATGGTACAGATGCTATCATCTTAATTGGAAAACCAGGCCTGCTGCCAACTGGGCTGTGTTATAATGGAGGTCCCCGTGATATTATGCTTATTGTTATTATTTTTAGAAATCTTTCTCTTTGACACGGCTTGCTCCAAATTGCTTAGTGAAGGCTATTAGGCTCCTGCCCGCTGCTTATTCCTTCCTCCTTATTAAAATCATATTGTGGCAACCTAAAGGCAGAGGCAGCGGCTGTGGGGAGGGAGGGTGGCAGCTGCTTCTACCAGGCATTTCTCTTTCTCTTTCTGTGGGTGGATAGAGAAGATGGAGGTCAGGAAGAGGAGGCATAGCCATCCTAGCTGAGACCTACCTCCCTGACCTCTGAACTTGTTGCTTAGTGAAACCCCAAGTTTTTACCTTTCTTTGCATTCTCATTGCTTACCATAGTTCCTGGAACATAGTAAGTACTTAATGAATGTTTATTCACTAACTGACTCCACCTCTCAGGAGCACAAATTTAGGGCTAGAAAAGGCATAAGGATTTCTGGGTATATGGTATGTGTCCCTTCCTTGGGGTAGAATATAAGCTTCTTGAGGGTAAGGCATTGTAGGTTTCTAGTCTAATTTGTGGCATTTAAAATTATATGCCTTATTTCTGTCCCAAGTTTGGGGAAAATTAGCTGGGGTTTCTAATATATTTCTACTTATAAATGAGAAGTTTTAGCATCAGTTTGGGGGCATTAAGCATTTATTAAAGTATATTCGATATTAGTAAAGAGAGATAGCACATGGCTCAGAAAATTAGAAAAGCCTAGCTAGTACAGAGGAGGAGAGAGAAAAAGGTGCCACCACCTATGAGTCTCAGGCCAAAAAGGAAGTCCCTGTGCCTCTGTGAGTGGAAGCTTCCTGCTGGTCCAGATGAGAGGCGGTCCCTACACACTACTCTAAGATAATTGGCTAGCACCATCCAAATCCGTTGATTCATTGGACTTGAGGGTGGTCCATGAGCAAAACATGCTGAGGTCAGAGTTCAGAGAACACATCCCCTGAGGGCCAGGCCTTCAGCTACCTGTGACTCCAATCAAGTTAACTTCAAGTGAGTCAATCAGCAAAGTCAATCCAATCAATCCTAATGTCATCCTCTCCAGGGGGGCCTCTGGGCTTCCCAGACCCCATTATTTTTTCACAAATTACATATTGCAGATGAGGAAACAGAGACCCAGAAAAGGACAGCGATTTGCTTTATTTCTGTTTGTATATCTCCAACATTTTCTATTGTGCTTTGTAGGTGATTAATGCATTTTTAATTGAATTTTTAAAAAATTAGCCTGTATGATTATGTTTCATTTAGGTTCTGGTGCGTGAGACCAAGTGGTGAAAAGTTCTGTCATGCTCTTGTAATCACAGACTGTTAGAGTGGGAAAGGAACATGTTTTCACCTCTTCATTTTACACAAGAGTAAACTGAGGCCTAGAGAGGAGAGGTCATTCAGTTAATTAATGTCCAATCTGGGACAAGAACTCAGGACTCCTTAGTCCTAGACGAGTGTTCTTGCTGCATTTCCCTCACTTTTTTTTTTTTGATGTTCTCTGAATTTAAAACAATGAAGCACTTTTGCTTACTCACTATATGAAAACACCCAGGAGTTAATGGAATCAGGCAGACCTGAGTTCAAAGGGATCCTTGACCTGAGCTCTGTGGACCATGAAGTTGGGCAATTTGGATGGGGAAAAACTATATCTTTATTTTAAATTAAATTTTAAATTAAATTTAGCATTTCCATCGATTATGAATGTAGGTAATAAGAGAAGATGCTGAGAAGAGGTGCATATATTCCACCAGACTGCCAAAGGGGTTCAGGACCCCAGTAAGCTCTATACCAAGGCCTGGATCTTCTGAGGTAACCTTCTATTTATGCTGTATATATTTCTATGTATATATGTATGTTGTATATATTTCAATATAGAACCATTTATTTATTCATCCATCTATCCATCCACCCACCCATCCATCAATCCATCCATCCATCCCTCCATCCATCCATCTATCTGTCTATCTATCTATCTATCTATCTATCTATCTATCTATCTATCTATCTATCTATCTATCTATCTATCTATCTATCTATCTACCTATCTATTTGTTTATATTTTTTTCAGGGCAATGAGAGTTAAGTGACTTGCCCAGGGTCACACAGCTAGTAAGTGTCAAGTGTCTGAGGCCAGATTTGAACTCAGGTACTCCTGAATCTAGGGCCCTTGCTTTATCGACTGCTCCACCTAGCTGCCCCAGAACTTTTTTACATATTGTCTCCCCATTACAACATGAGCCCCTTGAGGGTAGAGGCCATGCTTCTGCTTTTCTTTGCCTCCCCAGTGCTCAGCACAATGTCTGACAAATAATAGGCACTTGATTGTTTATTGACCGACTGACTCCACCACTCAGGATGAAAGAATCCCCATTTTACAGCTAGAAGGGACCTCTGAAGATAAGGAATAAGAGGTATGGAGATGGAAGAATCTCAGATCCATCGTCCAACCCCCTTGTTTTGTAGGTGAAGAAACAGAGGATGAAAGACTGTGAGTGACTTGACCAAAGTAAACAGGAGTTTGTAAACAGAAGAGTTGGTAACAGAAGAGCTTGGATTTAAACCCAGGTCCTCTGATACCATGCTCCTCCCACTGGGTGTCCTAACCATGGAATGTGGAGTGAGTCTGGGGTTCAGTTTTATCATCTATTAAGTAAGGGAGTGAGAAGCATCTCTAAGGTCCCTTCTATCTCTAAATCCTAAGATTCAATTTGCCCTGACCCAGAGCCCAGGTACATCACATGTCTACACTGATCAACGATGAACATTTCTGCTCCTGCTTCTTATCATCCACTGGCATCTTGGTGCCTTTATTGCCAACCCTGGAATGTGGCTTCTCACAAAATAAATACTTATGTGCAGTGGAGATCAAATTTGTCAAGCCTTTATTAAGAATAGCAATAAAAAGAATCCCTGCCATCATCGGAAGGACTCTAATGGTGTCTATTGTTATTTTTCCCTTTTGTTTTGTCTTTGTATCTCCAGCCCCTGGCACACTGGAGGCATTTCATAAATGCCTACTGGATTGAATTGGGCCAGATTGTGTTTTGTCCCTAGGTGATCACCTGCCTCATCCATTGCCATTCTAACTCCCCTCTCAGGCTCATTGCAGGGGAGCCATTGAGCTCACATATGCAAAGTAATTTTAAATGTGAATCAGAGCACCTTCCTTCCTGCTGCTGCCAGGTTCCCTGGGATCATCACATAGTGGCTTTTGGTGAACAGCTTTCAAAGGCCACCTGTGAGTGTGATGAGGAGCTGGAACAGCTACGAATGGTCACCAGCAGTCTCAAGAGCCCTCTGGCTCTAGTTGCTCTGATGAACTGCTGAGTCCCATTTTCCCAGGGACTGAGCAGGGGTCAGGAAGCCCTGGGAGTCATTTGAAATCACAACTATTCTAAAACAGGCAAAGGGGGGTGGGGACCTGCTAACCCTGACCACCTCCCCTTTACCCATCTCTGTTGGCCACATGAAAGACAGCCTGGAGATTGAATGATGAAGATGATGAGGATCGATTCATAATGAGGAGGATTGATTAAGGATGATGATGATAAAAACATATGGTACTTACTTTGAGAGGCTATTGTGAAGAAAATTTTTTGTCAGGTATAAGGGACTATATAAATGTTATCTATTACTGCATGAGCTGATGTAAAGTGAATTTTACTGTATACAAAATAACAGCAATATTGTGAGATGATCTGCTGTGAATGACTTGGTTATTTTTAGCAATGCAATGATCCAAGACAACTCTGAAGGTCTTATGAAAAATGTAATCCATCTACAGAGAGAGAACTGATGATATCTGAATGCAGATTGAAGCATAATTTTTTTGTTAGTTCCTTTATCTGAAGTTTTGCTTTTGTCTGTTTTCTTTCACAGCCGACTAATGTGGAAATGTTTTGCATGACTGCTTATGTATAGCTTATATTGAATTGCTTGAGTTCTTGGGTGGGCGAGGGAGGGAGGAAGAGATTTGGAACACAAACTTTAAAAAAAATTATTTCAAAATTTGTATTTTATATGCAATTTGGGAAAATAAAATTCAATATATATACATACACACACACACACACACACACATATATAAGAAAGACAGTCTGATTCTTGTTCATGAGATTTCAGGCTTATAGCATCAAAGATGAAAAGAATCCCAGAGGCTTTTCAGTTCAGCCCCTTCATATTACTGATGAGGAAACTGAGGCAAGGAGAGTAAATGACTTGCCCAAAGTCATACAGATGGTAAACTGTGGGATTGGAGGCCAGATCTTCTGACTTCCAAGTCAAAGCTCTCTCCACTGATTACAGAGCCCATAACTCTTTTTTTTTTAAATTATCTCTATTTTTAAATTTTATTTTATTTTTAATTTATGGAATAAAACAGGCATTTCTATAATATATTAAAATAATTAAAAAAAAGATGATTGCACATTCCTCTTTCCACTAAGCCACAGCCGCTACATTATCACCAGAGAATAATGGCATGAATGCTCAAAGATCTCAGCTCAAATGTTGTTTCTGTCACTTACGACCTGTGTGATCTGGGGAAATGACTCAACTTTCCTAGATCTCCATTTGTTCCTTTGTGAAACAAGAAGATTGGACTAGACTGCCTTTGAGCGTTCTCGCTGGGCTATGGGTACAATTCTATGCCCTGATATTGGAAGTCAATATGACCACAAGTTGTATATGCTCATGGGTTCACACAAAGAGGTAGAAATGGATTTCACAGAGAAGGCTTCTGTTGTCCATGTCAAATTCACCTTTAGAGGTAATTATGACCAAAGCATGATTTGTTTTGTCTTTTTTTTATCTTGGTGGGGATTTACAAAAGTATAAATTTGAGACTTTGTTTGTTATGTCAGGGTATGTTGGGAAAAGCTCCCAGCTGAACAGAACTTGAAATTCTTACCAAGGGCAACAATCAGAAAAAAAGCTAACTGTTCAGACATTTTCATATGCAGTTGCCAAAAAAAAAAAAAAAAAGATGGTATGGGTCTAACCTAATGCCTAATGATAAGGAATAAATAAAATGATACACATGAATGCAATATAATATCATTAGAACTGATGAGTATGAGGATCAACCCCCCCACCCCCTGAAATATCTCTATGAAATAATGCAAAGGGGAAAAAAGAAGCATAAATACGGAGTATACACTAACTACAACCAGATACATATAAGAAAGAAAATGAAAGACACCAAATGAACAAAAAATTCTGATGGGGACTTCAAAGAGACTGAAGTGTTGGCATGATATTTTATGCATTGAATTAATTTAAATGCAAATAGTTACTAAACAAAATTAGCTGGTTATATCTATATTCAATTTTGAGCTTTTAATTTAAAATTATTTGTACAAAGGTAAAGGAAAGAATATCAGAGTGAGAATGAGGAGACATGATATTCCCTCCTTTGGCCTCACTTTCCTCATCACAATATGAGAGAATTCAAAAGAATGACAGATGTAGAGTCAGAAGATCTGGGTTCAAATCCTGGCTTTATAGCATTCCACTGGTATGATCTTGGCCAAGTCCCTTTCCTTCTCTTGGCCCTAGTTTCTAAATGTCAAAGGTCCATTTCAGCTCTTAATCTAGCTCCAGTTTCTTAATTTGTGACTTCTAAGGTCTGTTTCATCTCTGAATCTATGATCTCGTGAACCCTGGGATTAGACCACATCATCGGATCACAGATTTTCAGTTGCGAGGAACCTCAGACAGAGGTAATTTAGTACAAATCCTCATTTTATAGATGAGGAAATTGAGACTTGGCTGAGTTAAGTATCATAACTAAAGTAACACAGGTAATAAATAGCAAAGCTGGATTTCCAACTGAAATCCTATCCTCTGTGTCTTTGGGAGATTCCAGTTTCCTAGAATGACCCCACTTTAAGCCATTTGCTTATTTTCCCTTTTAGTTTCTGGGCTTCATCTGTGCCTTGTTACCTGAAAGAAAGCTTATCAGTGTTGATTTGTAATTGTAAATATAATTTGTTTTTTGTTGTTGTTTTTGGTGGTGGTGGTGTGGTGGTGGGAGGGGGATGGGTGGAGTTGGGGGGGCTGGGTTTGGGGTCCCAGAATAGGGGAAGGAAAGCAGATCTCCTTTTGCCAAGGTAGGTCGAGCTTTCTTTCCTGATTTCAAGCCCCAGTTTGCCAGTGTGTACATTCAGAGAAGCAATCTGTTCGGGAGCCAGCCAATTTCTCCTTTTTGCCTGTGAGATGGTGCCAAGTAAATCAAGCTCCAGCGTATCAGTCCTCTTCACAAGATGCCCAACATCTGTGACTGCTGCAGAGATGCCAACCTGGGCTTTCTGAGCCTTAGAAGCTGCAAGATGGCTGCTCCTATCTGGGTGATGATGGACTGATGAAGTATTATAAGAGAGCTCACCTTTCCCCTTTTATGCCATGTGCTCTGAAGAAGAGTCAAAGATCTGTGGAGAGGTAGGGGAAAAGAGTCACCCTGTAGATTAAAAACCATGCTTCTGCTTGCTTCAATTCAAGGCCAAGGGGAGGTGAGGATAATGCTGTTAAGTAGGAGAGGAAATGTTACCATTAAAATGTTTGAAATGTGCCTTCAAAAGGTCACTCCATCTTGGAGACCTAAGAGGCCTAGGGTGAGTTTCTTTTTTAAATCAATCACTCTGCAGAAGTTTTCAAATCAAGGACTCTTTCTTAGCAAGGCCAGGGCTCCTTCCTGAATACCTTCAGCCACGCACCTGGGTCCAGTGACCAGGTTCTACAGCTCTGTGCATTATGACAGTTACACACCTGTCCTCTTGCCCGCCGATTGGAGCTTGTGTCGAACTGGGAGAATTGATGAATGGGGAAGGGAGAAAAGGAAAGCAGAGACAGGCCGAGGAAGTGGCTTCTTCGGGAGGCTACAAATGCTCTGCTGTCAGCATGTAACCTTGCCCTCGTTAAGTCTGGAGGACTGGCTGTTGTCAAAAGACATCACTGGAGCCCTGAGCCAAGCGTTAGAATTCAGATTTCCTTAATCATCTTTCTTCAGTGACATAAAAATGGTCCACAGATACCCAGGTCCAGAAGCACCCTCAGTCTTTTCAATAAACCACCCCACCCGGGGCAATGAGAGTTAAGTGACTTGCCCAGGGTCACACAGCTAGTAAGTGTCAAGTGTCTGAGGCTGGATTTGAACTCAGGTCTTCCTGAATCTAGGGCTGGTGCTTTATCTACTGTGCCACCTAGCTGCCCCTAAAGTGTTCTGATTCTTGTATCATCTCATTAAATGCTCTCATTTTATAGGTAAAACTGAGGCCAGAAGATTTTCTTCCCCTCCGCACTCCCCACCCCTGTGGCCATTCCCCTTTTCTCATAAGACAGTTGGCTTTTTAAAATCATGCCCCATTTTTGGTATCTCTGAATTGTCTTTCTTCCCTTCCTCTGCTCACTCCTGCCTACCACATGAGCATGGGCTAGCACATGGAGGGCCCGTAATTGAGGTGTCATTCCTCATTTTTCTAAAGCTTTCGAAAATAAGACTGAACGAAATTGATGAGCTAGTGAGCCCATCCTGAAAATTACCTCCTAGTGAATCAGCTGGGATGGATTTTGCCTTGGAAAGGGCCTGGTGTGCATTGAAACTACAGTCGGAAATGGGTCTGGGTTATTCTAGGCAGAAAACATGTGTGCAGAATGGAGGGCACTTGATATCATTATCTGGTGGTCCTGGGGATGAAGATATCACAGAGTGGGTTCCTTTGGTGAGGGTGCTTCCGAAGTGGGTCTGGAGCTGCCTCTGGGTTCTGACCTTGCTTAGATCCCTTCTGGCAGGGTGTTGGGAAGCAAGTGGGCTGGATTCCAGCCCTGAACTCTGGGGTGGATTACTCCTACCAGAGACACTGGGAACCCTGTGACCTCACGATCGGTTCCCGGGACAAAGGCAGGGAGGGAAAGCTGACGACATCGTGGGCAAATGTCTTGAATTATTGTCCAAATATTTGGGGTTCAACAAAGCCCAGAACACATTTTGTCCCCAGCACTCTCTCCCTGAATTTGTAAACCCATATGTTTCATGGGAAATGTAATCCGTATGCCTGGGATCCGTTTACAATTAGCTCATCAAGATGCTGTTTTGTAACAACCTTTTGATGTCCAATGAGCCTTCTAAGCTCCTTCTGCTCTCCTTCCTTTGAACTGGGACAACATGTTTTGCCAGGAGTCAATGAAACTCGAAGGCAGAACAGAACAATTTAATTCTCTTCTCTGCTCCAGGACGGAGGAAGTTCAAACGGTATTTTAACTGGATTGTGTTCTTCTAGACAAGGTGAATTTTAGCCTGGGCCAGGCTGACTGGTACAGGGATGCTGCTGTGGATTCTGGTCATGTATAGAAGACCCTCCCCAGGCTTCCTGTTTGCTCCCTTCTTGAGATGGTAGGTCCCTCTGACAGGAAGATAGAGCCACATGGGTCATGTCACTCCTGTCTAGGACCTAGAGATAGTGGGAGACCATCAGAGATTCAGATCTTAGCAAATTTGCTTGGCTCTTATGGATGCTTTCTCATCCGCTGATTTCAACAGCTTTCTCTGTTGGTATAGAGGAAACAGTGCTGGCTCTAGAGTCAGGGAGACATGAGTTCTAATCCTAACCCTGATGTGTCCTAGCTGTGTTATTGTGGGCAAGTCATTTAGACTTCCCAAGCCTCAGTTTCCTCATCTGTAGAAAGGGAATAGTGTTACCTCCCTCACAGGGTTATAATGATATTCAAATGATATAGTATATTAAGGGGCTTTGCAAATTCTAAAATGCTATATAAATGTCATTCATCATCACCATCCTCTTTGCAAACTCCACTTCTGCCTTTCCAGTTTTCTCACTGACTCTCACACATGTCACACTCTTTTCCACACTTGTGTCTTTGTTTATGTTGTCCGTCTTACCTGAAACACCTTCACCTTACCTTCTGCCTATCCAAATCTTATCTATTCATGGTAGGAGCAACAAATACAGGACCTGGGAGGTCTCCGCCACATAGGCTAAGCTAGTTATTCAACATCTAATAAAGTTTATTCTACAAAGACTAGATTCGTTTTCCCCTAAAGAAGCCAATGACACCATTTTTGAGCTGCAAATGGCCTGGGGGAGGGGGTGTTTTCAGTTTAAAATTTTAACATACAATGATTTTCTGTTCATCTAAGATAGAAAAAGCAACAACAGAGTTTAGGAGAATTCAATGCTCCTCAGGATTGATGGATTCTCTACCACCACTAGAGTCACCACACCCTTCTGACCAGATGTTCTACCAAGGTAAATGCAGAAGCAAAGGGATCTATATCCAACTGAGTCAAAGCTGGCACCTTTGCTGATTATCCTTTCCACGTTATTGTTAGGTAAACTTCTTTGGTTAAGTGTTATATGGTCTACGAGTAACTCATTTTGTTTTAAGTCTGAGGCTGAATCCCTAGATTGGCCTGCATTAAATCAAGACTAGAATACCATCTTTCAAGGTCCCACTAGAGTCTCACTTCCTTCATAAAACATTCTCCAATGACTATAGTCCGCCTTGTCTTCTCCATTTTCTGAGCTACTACACTGATTGGCCCATGTAATTCAGAAGTTAATTGTGGTATTAATTGCTTTATGCATGTTAACTCTGTCTTCACTGCTAGACTATATACTCCTTGAAAGGAGGGTTTGTGTCTTGTACTCCTGTACCCCCTCACTGCATTTAGTGCAGGGCTAGGCACGACATGGTCCACCATACTTACGTACCTGCTGTAAAAAGGTCGCTCGTACCATCAATGAAAGGGAACACATGATATTGTGGTGGGGAGAGGGGCATAAAGGGTTAGGGATAACCCAGTGCCTTTGAAAACAGGAATGAGAGTCCTTAGAGAGATTCCCAAGGCTCCACAGTTGGGGATGTGGATAAAGAAGGGAGTCCATTCATTAATGCAATTTATTCATTTACATTCCATGGAAAGAGGGCAAGGGGGGAAATGATGGATGGAAGGGAATAAACATTTACATGGTACCTACTATGTGCTAGGCACTGTTCTAAGCACTTTACAAATATCATCTCATTTAATTCTCACAACCCTGCAAGGTAGGTACTATTATTATCTTCATTTTACACTTGAGGAAACCAGTGTAGACAGAAGTGAAGTGACTTGCCTAGAGTGACACAGCTCGTAAGCATCTGATGCTGGATTTGAACTCTTTTCTTCTTGACCTCAAGCCCAGTGCTCTACCACTGTGCCACCTAGTTGCCTTATAACAGGTATTCATCAAATATCTACTATGGGCAAGGCTCTGTGCTAGGTGCTAAGGAGAGAAGATTAAAAGAATACAGTCTGTGCTCTCAGAGTTTGTATTTTACCAGGGGCTGGTTATGCATCATGTTGGCAGGGCACTATCAACTAGGCTCTATATCTTTATGGAGTCTTTCTTGTACCAATTCTCAAGGCACAGGTGTGACTCCCAAGCCTAGTACCTGTCTTGGCCCCTCCCACCTTCTTCTGGATCATAAATACAGCCACTGAAAGCAGCCTTATTCCAAGCCCACTCCTTATGCCTCCTATTCTCCATCTCCAATATATTATTGCCCTATCTCTCTGTTAAAGAAACATTAGCAGCAGCAGCAGCAGTAGCAGCCTGATTTTATATTTCCCCAAGTGCCCAGCACAGACCCGGGCACATGGTAGGTATTCAGTCAATAAGACAAAACCCCTCTGCTCAAGGCATTAGGTAGGATATCTTAGACAGGCCAAGCAGGAAGGGACAAGGAACAACTTAATGAAGGCTCCAGGGAAAATGGCATCAGAACAACTATTCTAGCTTGGCTGAAACTGAGGAATTATGAAAACTAAGGCTAGGAAGGTATCCAGGACTATTTGGGCCAGATGGCAGAGGGCTTTAATTGCCAGGCTAATGAGTATGGGCTTAATGTTTTTGAAAAAGGGGAGCTATTGGAAGTTCTTGATCAGGGAATATCTATGAACAGAGCTATACCCATTTCAGAGCTTCTGCCCATGGGTCTCTTAGGTGTCTCTGATATTGCCATCTTTCCATGACTTGGCCTTAGAATCAAGAGTAAACTGAGTCTGAGCAATGGCATCTTGTCATTTTAACAGTACCATGAGTTTTCTATTTTTATATTACTAAAGTGGCCTCATCTTTTGTTTAAATAGATTTTATTGACATCATTCAGTTTTGTATCACCAGTTTCCTTTTGTGTACAACCCTTCCCCCTCATATAACCATCTCATATAACACATTTTTTGTTAGTTTGTTTTGGTGAGGCAATTGGGGTTAAGTGACTTGCCCAGGGTCACACAGCTAGTAAGTGTTAAATATCTGAGGCAAGATTTGAGCTCAGGTCCTCCTGAATCCAGGGCTGGTTCTCTAACCACTGGGCTACCTAGCTGCCCCTACAAATACATTTTTAAAGAAAAACCAAGGAAGAAGAAAATAAATTAGCAAAGGTGATTAATACACAAAAAACCCAAACCCCAAACCAACCCAACACATCAAAGACATGAAAAGTTCTACACTTAGAAAGGTGTGGAATCTTCCACCTCTGCAAAGTATAGGAGGAAGTGTCTTCTCCTATCTCTTCTTTGGAGCCAGGCTTATTTATTCTATGTAATTTTGTAACATCTGCTTTCCATTGTTTTCTTGTTGTTCTTTCCATTTCCAATCCTGTAGTCATTGTGTATATTGTGTACTTGGCTCTGCTTACTTCACATTGCATCATTTCATGTCTTATCATTCTTCTTTGTTTCCATCAAATGTATTATTTCTTTTGGCACAATAATATTCCAGTACATCCATGTACCAACCCTGCATTTAATGGTCATCTACTCTGTTTCCAATTCATTGTAAGTTAACCTTGTTAATGATGTCAGAGTAACCTACAAGTCAGCCCACATCCCAAATCACTGTTCCTATGGGTTTGCTTGTACAAATAGAAATAGGGAGTATAGGGGCAGCTAAGTGTCACAGTGGATAGAGGACCAGCCCTGGATTCAGGAGGACCTGAGTTCAAATCCAGCCTCAGACACTTAACACTTACTAGCCTTGTGACCTTGGGCAAGTCACTTAATCCCAACTGCTTCACCAAAAATTTAAAAAATAAATAGGGAGTATGCACATGGTCTTAATGACTTAGGCAGGTCCTAGTTTATATATAAACTAGTCAAGTGATAATAGGAAATCATTTTCCCCAAACCTGATCAACTCTACAAAAATATGAAATGGAATAAGTATGGATACATAGTAGTCTTTCTAAAAAGGATCTGAAGTTTTTAATGAACTATGAATTCAACATGAGTTGAGTGATAGGGAGCAGCAATGCCCCTCCCCTCCAGTGGTAAGGTGATCACAGGTTACCTCAAGAAAGGCATGGTTTCCAGGAGGAGGGTGGTGATAGGCTTACTGGATTCTGTCATTCTAAGACATCATCTGGACTATTGTGTTTAGCTCTGGGCACCACAGTTGAAGCAGACTATTGACTGATATGATGAAGAATGTGCAAAGAAGGCCGTGAGAATGAATAAAGATTCTTAGGCTCATGCCTTGTGAACATCTGTAGACAAACTTGGGCATTTTTAGCCTGGAGAAACAAAGACTTGGAAGGAGGGGGTTGGGGCATGAAAGTGTGTCCAAGCATTTGAAGGGCTGTCTTTTGGAGGCAGGATTAAGAGGAAGTAGAATTGTACCATTTGGCCCTGGAAGGCAGAACCTGGAAGCAATGGGTGGAAGTTTCTATGATGGCAATTTAAACTTGATGTCATGAAAAAAACCCCAACAACTTTCTAACAATTAGAGTTGTATGAAATGTCTCGAGAGTTAACTGTTGTTGTTCAACTGTTTCAGTGGTGTCTGACTCTTTGCGACCCCATTTGGAGTTTTCTTGGCAAGATACTAGAGTGGTTTGCCATATTCTTCTCCAAGAGTTACTTGGGTAACCTCTTCTTGGAGGTCCTCAAACAGAAGGTGGGAACAAACACACAAGCAAAAAAACACTTACTGGGCTTGTTAGAGAGGGACTTCTTTTTGTGCATGAGTTAGGTTGCTGAGGTCCTGTTCCAACCCTCAAAATTCTATGATTCTGTAATTTTCAATGATAAATTCTAATTACCAACTAGAAAATTCAAATATACCTGCTATAATCAATGACGAATAGCTTAATATTTGTATTAAGGAAGGGAGCAATAAATTAATGAATATTCCTCGAGAGAGATCAACAGAACATCAAACTATCTGTTGGCTATGCCTAGATCCGCACTGTCCCCACTGCAAAATTAGATATGTAAAGTTCAAATATATTTGTGAAAAATCCAAACACAGATTCATGTATTCACCGGCACTGATGAATTTAGCCTCAACAATAGATGTTGTGCCTCTGTTAATTGCTTTTTTCCCCAACCCTTTCCTATTTGGAGCTAATTGTGTTTATAGGATTCTAATTCCTGAATTGTACACTGTTCTTTCTCGCTAGTCCTCCTAGGTTTGTCTCATCGTTTCAAAATTGGTTCTGTCTCTGTCTCCCTCTTTCTGTCTCTGCATACATCTCTGTGGGTCTCTGTCTTAATTTCTTTGTCTCTCATTCTTCCTCTCTCTCCCATCCCCCCTCCCAACATGGCCTCTTTCTAGCTCCCTCCCCCATGATTTTTTTTTTCAAGAGAGAATGAGTGGCCTTGTTTGTTTGAAAGTTTGGGATGTCTGTGTCCTCCATTCTGCTGCACCTGTGTCATGGAGGCCCAGGGCTGGTTTCCAGGCCTAGGATTGCAGGGATGAGAGAGGGTTTGTGTCTGGAAGGAAGTGGATGGAAGCCAGCCGGAGCCCTGCTCATCTCCACAGCCAGGCTATGGCAGAATGAATAGCTAACTAGCTTTTGTCTCTATCAAGTGGTCTTTTATGTGGAGAGATAACGAAGGACAATTAATATGGCAATTGGGAGTAGCATTCGATGCCCTGGCAATTTCTCTGCCTTATAATTAACAAACAATCAGGGTTTTAGCAGCTCCTGCTTAAATGCACAGTTAGGCACTACAAGCTTGAACGCTGCTGGCAGAAAGTGGGCATTGGTGCCAAGGGGGCAAAGGGACAAGAGGAAAGAGGGGAAATTCCTGACCCAAGATGGCTCCCTTGGGGATAGACATAGGTTCTAAGATGAGCTGCCTGAGTGAGCAGGAGCAGAATGAGTCGGATAGGACACCAGATGCCATTGCTGGTGGGATAGCTCCTGCAATCTAGCATCTGGTCCTTACTGTTGGCATGAGCCTCTTCAATTCAACACCTTGGCATGCCTGCCCTGTGTGCCATCCAGTTCCACCCCTGTGACCACAAGTTGGCTCTGGTTTTGGAGCCCTGTGCCTGAAGACAATGAAAATCTGGAATGGCAGATTAAGGAAGCAGGGTGGATTGGAAAGAATGACGGAACGGGAGTCTAGAGACCTGAGTTCTGGTCCTGATTTTGCTATCGCCTTCTGCAAGACTTTGGGCAAGTCATTTAAGCTCTTTCTTCTTCTATGAACTGATAATCATGTCCTGCCCATCTTAAAACAGCATTGTGACAATCAAGTAAATAATGCTTATGAATCTGTGGTTCTGTAATGTAGGTTTTGCAAAGGAAGAAACTGAAGCTAAAAGAATTCACTTTAATTCAATAAATATTTATTTGGGTCCTCTTGTTGTGTTCTAGTCACATAGGTACTATAAATAAAAAGACAAAAATTAAAAATCTCTACCTTCAAAGAAGGCAGCTAAGTGAACAGTGGATAAAGAGCCAGGTCTAGAGTCAGGAAGACTTATCTTTGTGAGTTCAGATCTGGTCTCAGACACTAGTTGTATGACCCTGGGCAAATCACTTAACCCTGTTTGCCTCAGTTTCCTTATCTATAAAATGAGCTGGAGAAGAAAATGGCAACCCCCTGCCCCCAGCATCTCAGTTTCTATGTAAGAAATATGTATTCAAGTTTCTACAGAAGAGATATGATATGGACACAAAATCACAAATAAAAAGTACATACAAAATAACATAAAGTGATTTTAAGGTCTGTCTATGTAAAGAGTTTGAGGTAGGAGAAGTAACGTTATGTTTGAGGAGTAGCCAGCAAGCCAGTTTGAAAGGAACTAAGAATATCTGAAGGGGATGATGGGAAATAAGATTATAAAGGTAGGTTGGAGCCAGTTGTGGAGGACGTTAAGTACAAGACCTTAGATTTTATATTTTGTCTCAGAGGTGATAGAGTTGTATCTGAGTTTTTAAAAAGTTGATTCGGGGGCAGCCAGGTGGCACAGTGGATAAAGCACCAGCCCTGGATTCAGAAGGACCTGAGTTCAAATGCACCAGCCCTGGATTCAGAAGGACCTGAGTTCAAATCCGGCTTCAGATACTTGACACTTACTAGTGGTATGACCCTGGGCATGTCACTTAACCCTCATTGCCCCACCAAAAGAAAAAAAAATAAAAGCCAAACAGAGGAGTTTGTATTAAAAAAAAAGTTGATTTGATGTTAAATGACCAAGTAAAGAAATTACATTACTCACCCAATACCACGCGGGTGGTAAGGGCCAAGGCCAGGATTTCAGCCCTGGTAATTATACTATATCTCTTTTGGCCCTGAAATTCATCAATTCTAGGGTCTGCTCCCAATGAGATCAGAAATGGAGCCAGTTATTAATTTTCTCAAGAACCCAGATCTAAATGTAGGGTTTTTTTTTTTAAGTCTGTAGAGTTCTTATGCATCTATAGAACTCTAAGGGTGTTGGCAACATATTGGGGAAAGGGAAGACATGAAGCCTCTGTATGTCTAACACCAATTGTGGATCAGTGTATAGTACTATACAATCAAGTGCTATAGTACTTGAATGCACTTATACAACAAATTAAAATTTGCTAAACACACATTTATCTGCATTTTGGTCTTATCTCCTGTACCATACCGTGTCTGTCTTCAGTGATCTTTTTAATTAAGCAAGGCCTCCACTAAGCTTCTTTTTCGATGCCTTCTCTTGATACTTATATGATCCTGGAATTTAGGAGGTATTGGAAGCAGAATGCAAGCTTTAATGGGTCCTACCAAGCTGGAAAAGCTTTGAGTGTGGTGCTCTTGGTGACGGACTGTATGTTCGTCCTCTCAGGAATGAAGTTGAGTCCAAGCCCGGTTAAGCCAATTGAGCAGATTGGTACAAGACCAATCTCTGCCTGGAATCAACCTTTGTCATCTCTACCCTTCAGCCTCCTTATTTTTCTTCAAGGATTTGTTTATTCATCACCCTTTCTATGAAGCCTTCCCTCTCCTTAACAATTATTGAACTCTTTTTCCTCAAATCTCCTTGAATTTACTTACTTGTATTAGAGATCATTGATATTTAAAGCCCTATAAAATCTGGTTCTAATCTGCCTGTCCAGCCTCATTATACATTATTCCCCTTCATGCATTCTTTTTTTTTTTTTTGGTGAGGCACTTGGGGTTAAGTGACTTGCCCAGGGTCACACAGCTAGTAAGTGTTGTGTCTGAGGCCGGATTTGAACTCAGGTCCTCCTGAATTCAGGGCCAGTGCTCTATCCACTGTGCCACCTAGCTGCCTCCCCTTCATGCATTCTTTAGTCCAGTCAGACTAATTTTTTTGATATGCCTCATGCATGCATTTCGTATATCTTCTTTATGCCCTTGTACAGGCTTTTTCTGACACCTAGAATATAACCCCTCTTCACCTCTACCTTTTAGAATTCAAATTTATCCTCAATCACTTACTACCTCTCTGACATTGGCCAAGTCACTTAACCACTGTCTATCTCAGTTGCTTTATCTGTGAAATGGGGTTAATAATAACACCTACCTCCCAGGGTTGTTGTGAGGATAAAATGAAATGGTGTTTGTAAAGAGCTTTGCATACCTTAAAGTGCTATATAAAGGCTAGCTGTCATTTATTATTCCTAGTTCTCTTCAACACTCACCTTCTGGATGAGGTCTTTGCCTTTCCCTCAGAATTAAAAGTTACCTTGGTTTTGTTTTATATGTCCCTTTATATGTGTGTGTTTTCGCCATCATAAAATGAAAACTTCTTGAGAGCAGGAAATGTTTGATTTTTGTCTTTGTATGTCTGCTTCCAGCACTGTGTCTGCCACATGGTAGATTGTATAAGAGGAATTTTTTGATGGACGTCACCCCAGAATATAAGCTCCTTGGGGGCAGAAGCTGCTTCTTTGCTTGTTTTTGTCTCTACCTCTATTACATAGTGCCATGCCCTATGGAAGTAGGCATTTGTAAACATTTATTGAATTGAATTGGCTGCACCATAACACATTTTCCAACAGAGAATCTCAGGGATGATCAATTTCCTGAGGCATAAGGCATATGAGCTATCGTCAGAGGACAGAGTAACCATGGATCTTTCAAACTCTGAAGTATGCTGAAAGTATTGCGCAAGTAGTTGGGAAGTAACAGAGATAAATGTTTGACTTACTGAATGGATGGATGGATGGGTGGATGGATGGATGGATGGATGAGAAGATGATTGGATGAAATCCAGACCATTTCTGGTACGCTATACTCTGATGATTTTGCAGTGAGCAGAAATGTGAGTGGTTAAGAAGGGCATTTAAAAGAATAAAAAAGTATAATTTGTAGGAGAAAACAATCAGAGACATGCTTCTTCCAGCAAGACCAAGAGGGTCAAGCAGAGTTGACACCCAAAGCTAGCATTTCACACTCCAGTCTGCCTAAGTATAGGGCAAAGTATCTTATACTGTTGTGGGAAGAAGAAAAATAGTTTAGCTGATAGTGGCTGAATAATCAGACTTGCTTGGAAGAAAGCTTCAAATGGAGAGCCCCAGGGATCTCTACTTGACCTTGTGCTGTTTTACATTTTTTTAAATAACTTGGATAATGGATAATGATAGGAACTGAATCTGTGGTTTCACTGGCAGAGAGAACTCTTCAGTGAGGAAATTCCCTCCACTAATGCAGGTAGGCATCTTTTCTGAAACTTGATAGTCTTAGAAAGTATCCCAGAACTGTGAAAGATTAAGTGACCTGCCTAGTATCATACAGTCAGTATGTTCTAGGGGCAAGACTTGAACCCAGATCTTCTTGGCTCTGAGATATGTTCTCCAATATACCATGCTGCTTTCTACTTGGATAAAGGCATATCAGATTTGCAGATGACATACAGCTGGAAGGGATAATTAACATATTAGATGATAGAGTTGGGATCCAAGAAACTCTTGACAGCTTAAAATATAGGGCAGAACATAATAAGATGAAGTTTAATGAAGATAAATGTAAAGCCTTGCATTTGGATTACAAAATTTGACTTCACAAGAATATGGTTAGACTAAAGATTTTTTTTTCTTTCCTTAAAAAGGACCTTGGGGTTTTAATGAATCGCAGACTCAATGGTCATAGATTCATAGATTTGGGACTGGAAGGAACCTCAGAGACCATATATTCCTATCCTCTCATTTTAATGGTGAGGAAACTGAAGCCTGGGGTGGTTAAATGACTTGCCTAAAGTCACACAGTGGTAGGTTACCAGCAGAATGTGGCTACCCCATAACTTAATTCATTCTTGAAACTGCAATTAGAGAGACAAAGCTTCTAGGAAGAAGGAGGTCATAGTCTCACTATACTGGGCCCTGGCCAAATCACTTATGGAATATTGTGTTCAATCCTGTATGCCACAGTTTCAAAGGGACTTGGATAATCTACAGTAATGATGTCAAACTCAAATGGAAACGGACCACATATCGACTTGGAAAACCACAAATTCACATTATCTATATTGTATTGCATTTTTATTTATTTTTGTCAAACACTTCCCAATTGTGTTTTTTGAAATGTATTTTTTATTTCTTAAATTTAATTAATTATTAATCATCATGAATTATTTCATTAATTTATAATCAATTCTGCTTTAATCTACTTTCCAGCTGTACTGGGAGTTTTACAGGCATTTGTGAGTTTGGCACCTCTGGTCTAGAGGGCTATGCAGAGAAAGATGGCTAGGTTTAGGCTTGATATCCAGGGAAAACTTCCTAAGAACAGAGTTTTCCAAAATTGGGGTAGGCTGCTTTGGGAGGCAGTGGATTTGTCCTTAAGACTTCAAATAATGGCTGCATGACCACTTGTTGGCTATGTTGTAGCGGGGAATTCTTTCAGTAAATGGAGTTGACCAGATGATCTTTAGGGTCCCCACCCAAGGGACTCAAGAATGTAGTGAATCTGTGATTGTGTAAATCTGATCCTTTGATTTGTATGGCTTCTCCCCAGGCAAGTGGAATAAGGAATTCTGTACCTGCTAGGTGCGAAGGGAGGGTTCTTTTCGTCTGCTGCTCAGTTGAGGCAGGCAGAGGTGGGGGAGGGAAGTAGCTGCTCTTATTCTCTGCTGAATGCTGGGGGACCTTGAGCCAATCACTTACTTTTCTGTGCTCTCAACAGAACTAAGCTTTAGATACAAAGGATCAGTGCCCCTTAGAGGTCATCTAGTTCAACCTCATCATTTTACAAATGAAGTACCTGAGCTCTAGAAAGGTCAAATTTCTTATCAAAGGTCATCCTGGTAATAAGTAACAGAATTGGGATGCAAACCCAAGCCCTGTGACAGCATTTAGCATTTTTTCCATTCTACCATACTGTTTCCGAAATACAACTACCTCTTCACCATCATCGGCATTGGCAGTATCCTAATAATTTCTTATATTCATTCAGTTTTTCTACTTTTTAAAGTCCCTATTCTTAAAGAGCTATTTCATCACCATAACCTTCTTGGCTCTTAGTTTTCTCAGCACTAAAAAATAAATAATCATACTTAACTTGCCTCCAGCACATGGTTGCTAAGTGAATCAAATGAGACAAATATGTAAAGTGCTTTGCAAACCTTAATGGACTATATAAATACTATCTATTATTACCATCATCCAGATTCACTCAGTTAATTAATGGGAGAGTTGGGAGTAGAATCCAAGTCTCCCTAACTCAGTCTAGGGTCTTTTTGCTACATGCTGAGACTAGGAAGGAAAGAAAGAGAGGTAGTCATGGGCCAAGGGTTGATGTGATGTCTGACCTATCATTTCACTGTTTGTTCTGTCTCCCTCCTGGCTTGTTTCAGAGATCCCTTGTATCTCACCTTTCATTAAGTATGGCTATCCATCTTGCCTTCCTCTATCACCTTTGCCAACAGGCCTAGAGAGAAAACTTTTGGGAAATCCTGGTCTACATTGAGGTCTTGTTGCTACTTCCTAAGTCCAGATGCTAAAGAAGACCAGAGCCTTCTTTTGGAACGTGGACTCCAAAGGGGGATGCTGCCTTTCCCTGACTTTGATTGGGCTTTATTCTTCACTTTGTAATCTTAGTGTTTAATAATGTATCAGGTCTCAGAGTTGAAAGCTAAAGCACGGTTTATAAAAAGAAAATGGGAATGCCTAGATAGTGGGCTCTCTGCTTGGAGAGGTGTAAATTTTGAACATGGTTGTTAACTTGACATCCCTCTCCTTTGCCTGGGTCCTCAGACCAACATGAAGCCAAAAGTCAGGAGAAAGGCTTCCTCTGATTTTAGAGTACCCATAATGACTGTTTGTTCCCAAGGGCTGGGTTGGGCCAGGAAGAACCACATATCCTGGCATACAATCAGACCTTGTGCCCATTTCATGTTCTCTGGGGCTGCTAAAAATGGCACTTGCCTGAGACCCAGTGTCTGGAGGCAGTGTGTGCTCCTGGTGGAGACCTCAGCAGTACCCAGGTCTACGATTTGGTCTTCAAGCAACTGTTATTTATTCCGAATTTTTCTTGTTGTTTAAATTGTAAAGATTTATCCCAATCAATCTATCATTAAATTAAGGATTTAGTTCAAATCAATAAATGCTGGACCTGGAGTCAGGAAGGCTTGATTTCAAATCTGGACTTTGACATTAATAACTGTGTGACCTTGGGCAAGTCATTTAATCTGTCTGCCTCAGTTTCCTCATCTGTAAAATAGGAATAATAATGGCACATACCTCCCAGTTTCAGGGGCCAGGTTAAAACAAAATAATGATTGTAAAGGGTTCTGCAAATCTTTTTTATTTTAAAAATTTATTTTATTTTATTTTATTTTTTTGGTGAGGCAATTGGTGTTAAGTGACTTGCCCAGGGTCACACAGCTCTTAAGTGTTAAGTGTCTGAGGCCGGATTTGAACTCAGGTCCTCCTGAATCCAGGGCTGGTGCTTCATCTACTGCACCACCTAGCTGCCCCCTATTTTTTAAAATTAAAAAAATAATTAAAAATTTAAAAAAAATTGTATTTTTGCAAGTCTTAAAGTGATGGAAAGAGACCAGCTACATATTTAGTGACTCTTTGAAAATCTGAAGGAGGAGGTCCCCAGGAGGGGATTCTAAATTATCACAGAATCACAACCTGAGTAGAAAAGGCCCTCAGAGGCCTTTGGGCTCTAGTCCAAACTCTACCTGAATCAGAATCTTCTCTAAGACATTCCAACATTCTTCTCTAATACATTCTTGTGCAGCCTCCATTTGGAGATCCAGGATGGTGAATGGATACAGCACCAGCTTCAGAGTCAAGAAAACTGGGTTCAGATCTTACCTTGGTCACTTCCTAGTTGCGTGATCCTGGATGAGTCCAGGGGCCTCTGTGTGCTTTGGTTTCCTTACCTATTTAGATAAATATTTAAATATTTAAATATGTTAAGATGATTATCATGTGACCACCTAGGCCAGTAGTTTTCAGAATTTTGGTCTCAGGATCACTTTATCCTCTTTGGTCATTGAGTGCCTCCCCACCTCCCTACCATGATGCTTTTGTTTATGTGGGTTATATCTATCCTATTTTGCTACATTAAAAATTAAAACATCTTAGTATTTTAATAAACAATCTTTGACCTTGTGAACCTCCTGAAAGAGTCTCAGGACACTCAGAGATCCCTGGACAACACTTTGAGAACTGCTTCCGAAGGCTACACATCCCATCTCTTTGAGGCAACTGTTGGCCCAGTGGATAGAGAGCTGCTACTGAGGTCATGAAGACCTAGGTTCAAATCTGGCCTATGTTGTTAATAGTGTGTGACCCTAGGCAAGTCACTTAACCTCTGCCTCAATTTCTTCAACTGCAAAATGAAGATAATAATGGTACCTATCTTCATGCCTAGTATATAGTAGGTGCAACATAAATGCTTATTCCCCCCACCCCCACCCCCCTTGAACTGATCTTTAGATTGCATAGTCTCTAGATCCTTTATGGTCTATACCATTCTTCCTTAGGCCTACTCCATACTGTCAATGTACTTTTCTAAAATGTGGCATTCAGGGCTAAGCACAATACTTCAGATGTGATCAGAGCAGAGTAGAATACAGTTATAGCTCCTGAGTCCCAGATATGAGGCCGCTCTCAACATAGCTTAAGATTGAATTTGTTTTCTTGGGCTGCCATATTGAACTGCTGACATTTTGAACTTGAATTCCACTAAGACAACCAGATCTTTTGTAGATCAACTATTGTCTAGACATACCTCCACCTTCTTCTACTAGGAGAGACAAAGGGAGGTATGGCCCCGGGCAAGTTAAACCACTACTACAACTCAACAATCAGTTTTCAGAAGCCAGTGGACATAGCCTATAATCCTAAATCTAAGAGCTCTGGGGATAACAATAACAACAACAATGACAATAACAACAGCAACAACAGTGTCCTCTAAAGCAACATCTCTGCTTGCTGGGAGCCCCTGCCACCATCACTGAGTGCAGCAATCCTTGTGGAAAGAGGACTCACTGTTCTCACTAGCCCCAATATCAACACCAACCACTGACCCTCTAGATGAGCTAAAGGGTCCCTGCAATGGCAATTCCCACCAGACAGCCAGTCTTACTTTTAGTCCAGCCTTCAGACCGTGATCCAGGAAGTCACTCTTGTGGAGATAACAACCTGGAAATCTCCACAGTAGTTCATGCTTCTGCTTCTTCAATAGCCTCAGCAACTGAAGGTCTCCAAAAGAAAACCTTCGACATGGAAGTCTTTGGCATTGTCAAATGATTTAATATCAGAAACAGATGTGAATTTATCAGCAGCAATGACATTAAAGAAGACCCATGGGGGCAGCTAGGTGGCGCAGTGGATAGAGCATTGGCCCTGGAGTCAGGAGGACCTGAGTTCAAATCCAGCCTCAGACACATAACACTTACTAGCTGTGTGACCCTGGGTAAGTTACTTAATCCCAATTGCCTCACTAAAAAAAAAAAAAAAGAAGAAGACCCATGACCACTTTGCCACTGTGTCCTAAGAACCTTTCCTTCTGACTTGTGACTGAAACTCCATGCTTTGTCTCCTTCACTGAGACGCGAGCTCCTTGAGAGCTGGGGCTGTCTCTGTTTTTCTATTTTTATCTTGAACTCTTAGCGGAGTTCCTTACACAGAGTATGGACTTAATAGATGCCATTTAATTCATTCATGAAATCACATAAAGTATAAAACTTTACCTTTATCCTCATAACCTTTCTTTTCTATGAGGATATTTTCATGAGAATAATCTACATGTGCAGTGCAGGCATCCTTGAGGCCAGCTTTCACATAGTGTTAAACAGCAGAGCACAGCCTTCCACAATTGGTTGAATTGTGTTGATAATATAAAATCCCATATTGGTATTCAAATAAACTATGTGCATATTTACACATGCATGCATGTATATATATATGCATATGTGTGCAGATAGATAGATGGATGGATGGACAGATAGACAGACATAGATAGATAGATAGATAGATAGATAGATAGATAGATAGATAGATAGATAGATAGATAGATAGATAGATAGATAGATGGATGGACAGATGGATGGACAGATGGGTAGACAGATGGACAAACAGACATGTAGATAGATAAGATAGATAGATAGATGGATGGATGGATGGGTAGACAGACAGACAGACATATAGATAGATAGATATCTCATTGGATTCATTAGAGCAAAATGCTCTAAGGGCATTGCACCAACAAGATGTCCCCCATGAATTTGTCAATATTACATAAAATTCCCTGAAGGATGTAACAATAGGGATAACTTTGATGACTCTCTAATACTAACAACAAGCAAGGCCAGAACAGGGAGATTTGTTCCTGCCAAAGGAGGTGGCGCTTGTCACAAGAGGATGTCCAGAGCACAGATCAAATGGAAGTGATTTCCTTTGCAGGTGCTAAGATTCCCTGTGTGTTCCGTGGTTCTGCCTGATCTGCTCTTGACTTCTGTGCCTTAAGATGAAACCACAGCTGCCATCTCATCTTGGAACTCCACTCAGCCTCTGGATCTTCTTCATCTCAAAATCTTTAATCATCCACGCGATCTTCTTCTCCTGGAATCTTACTGCACTAGGCACGCTGCCCCCCTTTCCTTCGGTGAGTTCCTCCTGGGACTTCCGTTTTGTGCAGGGGACCAAACTGGCCAGCCTTTCTTCCCTTTCTGCCTCTGCTCCTGACTCCCAGCTGCCCTCTACCTTCTTCTGCTTGTTTTTATTACCTCCCTTTTATGTGTTCTCCACCACCCCTCCCCCATTAGTTTGCAAGGTCCTAAAGGTCAGGGACGGTCTTTATTTTTGCTTGTATTTGTAAACCCAACCTCTAGTACAGTAACTGACACACAGTACGTGCTTAATACTTTTTTGTAGGTGACATTGAGTTGATAGCATCCTACCCTAGGACATTCTGGTTATATGTAGATTTCCTCTCCATAATAACTTACAAGAGTTTGGTCTTAGGATTCACATAGAAAAAGAGGGAGAGGGAGAGGGAGAGAGAGAGAGAGAGAGAGAGAGAGAGAGAGAGAGAGAGAGAGAGAGAGAGAGAGAGAGAGAGAGGATGAAGAATGTCTATTATCCAGTCCGTAATAGGCATGTACATTAAAAATCATCTGTATAATGAAATTTTTATGAGGATAATCTATGTACGCATCAAGGGCATCCGTGATGAAGGTTTGAGCAGAGAACAAGCAGCCCATAAAGGTGGCTCATCAGTCCATATATCTTGGACAGATGTTGAAAATGGACAATGAGATGGGTCCAGAGTTAGACAGAAGGAAGCGAGGAGGCTAAATTACTTTGGGAAAATCATGCTGTACTTTTAATGACCTCAAGTTTTTCCCCAGAGCAAAAGCCCTCCTTTCATCAAGATTATTCTTTCATCAATTTTGTATAGATGCAAGTAGTATCACAGTCTCCAAAGAACTGAGGATGAGGGTCACCCAATAGACACTGGAGAGGTGCACGGTTAGCATGAGCAGGTTGTCTCACACTGGAAAGAATTGCAGAGAAGAAATTCCATAAAAGAAGTCATCTAAGAGGGGCAGCTAAGTGGCACAGTGGATAAAGCGCCGACCCTGGATTCAGGAGGACCTGAATTCAAATCTGGCCTCAGACACTTGATACTTAACTAGCTGTGTGAACCTGAGAAAGTCACTTAACCCTCATTGCCCTGCAAAAAAAGAAGTCATCTGAGAGATGTAAACAAAGATAGGCTGTTACCTTGGCAAGAGGGACAGATACCTGATGGGAAGCATCTGTGCTCCGTTGGCATCAGTGCAATATCAAAACAATGAATGGAAGGCACTAAGTATTCTGGGTAGAATCTCTTATCAATTTAAGGGAGGACATGAACAAGAGTTGGACAACATAGGGAGGTAGAGATGGGTTGAAATCGATATCAATGTTAGGAAAGGCTATATCGATGAGGGCCATTAGTGTATGGGAGAACTTTTGTCTCACTTGACTCAGTTGAATGTTGTAGCCAGCTGATATCCCAACTCTATTATTTGACATATTCACTCCTCTCAACTTTGAGTCCTCTGCGTTTCTGATAAACATCCCATTCATGTCAATAATTGAAATGGCCATAGGGCCATTCCTCTAAATCTCTATCAAAAGGCTTTCTTCTAATTCTCCATCAAAACTATCATGACCTATCATGCTTACTGAATCTAGATATTATCAGCTCCATATCCTCCCAACTATGTAGCCCACTTTTCTATGGCTTCAGTACTTTTAGGTGGCAACAAATCAGAGGAGACCATTTCCCTAGTTGGTCCAACTTAGCATATAGGGGCATTGCTTTCTTTCCTTCCCTGGAATTACCAGTCACTCCAATAGTTAAAGAAAAGGAATTTTTCTCTAATGGTTTTTCTCATCCCAGCTTTGTCCTCAAGCCCTTAAAAACTACTTCCTATTCTAGTTTCCAAAGCCAGACTCTTAAGTGGCCTACATTTCCATGCCAATGTATGCCAGGTTCAGAAGGTTGCCAACAGCCCTTGGGACATAGATGCATATTTGTTTTGAGTCACTTTTAGGGAACAAAAGGACTAATAATAACAGCAGGCAATGCAATGATGATGTAATGATAGCTTATAATTATATGTGCAATGAAATTAAACAAGCATTTATTAAGCACCTACTATGTGGCAGGCCCTCAGACATCAATGGCAACAAAAGCAAAAACAACAGTTCTTGATCTCAAGGGGCTTATATTCTTCTGTGGAGAGGGATGACAAACAACAGAGACTGGCGATTTCATCTGAATAGCTGTTCCTTTAGGTCATGGAATCAGCATGGCTTAGTAGATGACTTGCTCCAGCTAAAAATATTTATCCACTGATGATCAGCCTTCTGCATTAAGGTTTACAAAGCATTTTACCAGTACAATTGTATTTATCACAACACCCTATTAAGTGGACAGCCCAGATATTATTGCCCCTATTTTACAAGTGAATAAACTGAGGTTCAGAGAAACAAAGTCAGTAACTATCATGTGGTGTTGTCAGAACTAGAACTCATGTCTTTTGGCTTTGGGGTTATTTTCTCTACAATAGACTAGATCAGTGTTTTTCAAAGACTCAGGGGTCGCCAAGGTAAAAACTATGTTTATAATAATATTAAGTTGTTTTAATTTAGAATATGGAAAATATCCATTGCTATAAGTCACATAACTATAAACTTTTTGGAGGGAGTCTTCAACACTTTTTAAGATTTTTCGGGGAATTCTGAGTTTTTAAGTAGGGGCCTCTTTGGTACCGAGGCTGGCATTGTTCACACGATTTCAATTTTAAATGCTTTTAGTATTTTAGTATTTAGTAAATGATTTTAAATGCTTGTAGTAAAACCCTTCTCTTTTTTTTTTTTTGAGGGTTAAGTGACTTGCCCAGCGTCACACAGCTAGTCAGTGTCAAGCATCTGAGGCCAGATTTGAACTTAGGTCCTCATGAATCCAGGGCCAGTGGGTTATCCACTGTACCACCTAGCTGCATCACCCTTCTTTTTTTTTTTTAAAAAAAAAAGGTAGGGGAAACCAAAAAAGGGGGGAAGGGATTTTATAAGAGCAGATAAAAGGGGGGCATAGAGTTTAAGTTATAGATTCTTATGGACTAGGGATGATCCAAGACAACAAGCTATGTTGAAGCAATGCACATTTTTTCCTTGACTCTCCTCTTTTTGGATCTTTGTATAGGTCAAGCACTGGCCCATAAGCTGGGGATACAAATGTAAGAAGTGAAGATGTCCCTACCCACAAGGAGCTTATGTTTCTGCAGAGGGAGATAATGCTTATAGGAGAGTGGTGGCCAGGAAAGGGAGTTTACATTTGCAGAGTTATAGGAATGGTGAACTGACACAAGCTATCGAGGAACTATGGTGACATTGGCATTCCATTGTAGCAATGATGATGGTGGTGGTGATGTAGTCTTAAAACTTTTCCCCTCTATTACTCAAAAAAATTAAAAAAAAAACCCCAAAACTGTTTTGCTCCTCTCCCTTGCCCCATTGAAAATGTCCACCCTTTGGTTCTTAATCAATCCCCTTCCCTTGGACTCCCATAGAATGGAGGAAGTTCTCCTAGCTGAATTCTTCTGGATGATTCTGCCTTGGTGGTAATTTTCTTTTCCATCTATTTTCTTAAATTGATATATAAGGCCTGGGACAGGAGAGCTTGGTCACCATTTCCCTTTTGCTTTGATCCCCAAGTGGCATTCTCTTACTACTCTATTTAAGAAACACTTGTTAATAATCCATTTCTGTGTTCACGCACTTTGTGCTAGGTGCTAGAGAACATAGAAAAAGTAAATGGAATTGTTATGTTCACTTAAAATTTATAATTATGTACAATTTAAATATATATTTATAATTTAATAGAGAACTATTACATATTCCCAGACAATCATCAATCAACAATCATTTATTGAGTACTTACAATAAGAATAATAGCTAACATTTCTTTGTAGCTATATATTATACAATAAGAATAGGAGTTAACATAATCTTTAAGATTTTCAAAGAGCTTCATAAATATTTTCTCTTTTGATCCTCACAACAACCCTGGGAATTACAGGTACTACTATTAGCTTCATTTTACAGAGGAGGAAACTGAGTAACTTGTCTAGGGTCAATCAGCCTAGCAACAAATATTTCTTAAATGCCTCACAACAACCCTAGGAGGGAGGTGCTATGATTTTACAGTTGCAGAAACTGAGGCAAATAGATTTAAAAGATTTGCTCAGCATCACATAGCCAGTAAGCTGGATTTGAATTCAGGTTTTTTAAAACTCCAGCCCCAATAGTGTATCCTTTATGCCACCTGGTTGCCTCTAGACAGAATACGCCGCCCAGAAGCAGGAGGACCTGAGTTCAAATCCTGCCTCAGACACTTACTAGCTGAATAACCCTGAGCAAATCACTCAAACTCTGTGTGCCTCAGTTTTTTCAACTGTACAATGGGAATTAATAATAGTACCTAATTTCTATTCTTGTGGTGAAGATGACATGAGTAAACCTGGTTTACTGTTGAACTCAGATTTCTTCCTTTCACCATCTTGGATTCCTTCTTCAGGATCCCCCTAGAGAAGTCCTCCAGGTTGCCATTGTGCTTCCTAAAATATATCCAGAACTGAATACAGTAAGGTAGATATGACTTGACCAGGGCAGAGTCCATTGGCTTCCTGGTCCTGAATGCTGCATCTGTTTTAATGCTAACTAAGATTTCATAAGCTAAACATTCACTAGAAAAGTCCTCAAATTCTCTTTTAGGTATGGGGTGTGTGGAGGGGGATTTCCATATTGATATAGACAAGAAATGAGGGAAGTCTTCCTGGAGGAGGACTTGCTTCTCTAATTAATCCCTTGTCCTGCTAACCCTATTTCCTCCAGTGCCTGGGTCTCGGGCTTCCCATTGGTGGTTGGAGATGAGCCAAGGGACACCAGGGGCAGCAAAGGAAGGACATTTGATTTCAGTGATTGGATGCATTCATTTCCCCACTTTGAAGTGCTCCCTCTTTGGCGTGGTTCCCTAGTATATACCAATACTTCTGAATATCTCACGAATTTCATCTGTGATTACAGTCTGTCCCAAAAGTCTCAGTGCAGCTTTAACAGCAAAAGCTGCACTAAGACTCTGGGGACACCCTATATTTTTAGTAGTTCATAGAGAGATGGTCTTAGAGTCAGAAAGACCTGGTACTGCAGCAGAGGTTTGTTGAATGAATGCATATTCATTTCTACCCCCAATTTTACAGATAAGGAAACTGAGGTTTTCAGGAGCATAAATTACTTGTTTGACTTCATACAGCTAGAAAATTGCACAAAGAACACTCAAACATGGGTTTTTTTGACCCCAAGTCCTGTGCTATTTGTCCCATAACATGCTGCCTCTGATCTACTATATCTCCCATAATCTAATTTGCCATATTAAGTGACTTGATCAGTGTCCTACCGCTAATTAGGGTCAAGCTGACATCATCAGACCGGGATTCAATTCCTTCCTTGGATGTTTCCTAGCTCTGTGACTCCGGGGGAATTAACCTCACCAAGCCTCAGTTTCCTTACTTGAAAAATGTGTGGGCTAGGAATGCCACCCCCTTAAGAGGGTTGTTGTGAGGTTCAAATGAGATAATGTGTATATAATGCTGTTGAAATGTCAGTTCTTATTTTAATTATTTATCAACTATCAACATGATTTCATCAGGGTAGGGAGTTCCCAGTGAACAACTTCTTTGACCAATGTTCAAACATATTTTTTGTTACTTAGAGTATTAGAAAGTTTCTTAGCACTGAGAGGGTAGGTCACTTACCCGAGGGTCACACAGTCAATGTGTGACTGCAGCCAGGCTTTAAGTTGACTCTAGTACTACTCTCTAACCACTACCTCACACTGCCTTTCATGTTAGAGGGGACAAAGAATTTGTCTCAGACTTAGATCTGAGCTGTAGGATAAGGACTTTTCACTTCACCACACCTCTTCACTAGGTGCCAGGAAATTCCAGGATCTGGGAAAGTCAATGGGAATGTACTGGTTTTGGTCAGTATCCTCATTCAGCTCAGAAATGGACAAAGAGTACTAGAATCGCTGGCCTTTGGAGGGGGTTAGGATTCTTTTCTTTTTTCCTCTCCCCCTTCCCCTTTCTCCCTCATGGGAAATCTCCCAAGGAGTGGATGCTCTCCTGGATTCCCTCCCCATGGCCCATCAGTGGTTAAAGATGAGTAACAGCATGGCGTGGGTTAATGGAGGCCTGTTCCCCCCGGAGACCCCAGCACATACTTGCTTTCAGATGGAGATGGGTACTTTATTACGATGTATGACTGATTTCAATGCTGCTTTATCATCTGCCAGCGTGTGCGCACAAACTAATAAGCGATTCGCTGCATTTTGCCCCTGAGGGTGCCTTCCGAAGAGGGAAACCATTGATTTTTAACATCAGACACATAAACTGTAAGCTATTCCCTGTATTATTCTGTTCCCAGTGGTGCATTCTGTAGGGGAAACCAGTCATTTCAGCCATCAGACACACACACAGACAAACTAGGTGGTAATAAACTCACCACCAGACCCAGCTGTTCACTGACCCACCCCCTCCCCTTTCCTCTCTGAAGAGACCTTGACTTTACCTTGTCTCCTCTCTGCCTGTGTGGATGTTTTTTTTTTTTTTAATTTCTATATTTTTTGTGTGTGATCCCAACCTCCCAAGATTACCCTTCATTTTCATTCCCAGCTTTATACTATAATTAGGAGAATAAGATCACAGAATGTTAAACTCGAAGGGCACCTTTGAGATCACCTAGTCCAACCCACCCTGATTTTATAGAAGAGGAAACTGAGGGTCAGAGAGAGAGATGGTGACTTGTCAAAACCACCTGCTTACCTTGCTGCCGGACTGAAGTTTCTAATCCAGTCTGAACTCTTACCCAGTCCAGAACAGGAATGAGAGAGTCTACAGAGACTCCCAAGGCTCCATGGATGAGGATACAGCTGAAGAAGGGATTCTATTTATGAATACACTTCATTCATTTACATTTAACAAATGATAGAGGTAATGGAATTATTCATCCAGCTAGTGAGTGCTTGCTGTTGTCACCATCCTGAGGAAGGTCTGAATTGACTCGTTTGGATATTGCAATTGAATCTATCCAGTCCTTTCTCCCCTACCTCCAGCCTCCTCCATTCCACCCAATGCATTAAAACTCAATAAAGCTTCAGAAATCACACTATCAACGTCATTATTCTGTTTAAGAATCCAAGCTTATGGAATGTAGGGTAACATGGAGAAGGAGCAGGGGAGTGAGTGAGCCTTACTCTCATCAGAATTGGCTCAAAGAGGGAATAACATACACTCTCAAGTGGGTATAGTAATATATTTTGCCCTGAGGGAAAGTGGGAGGGGAAGGGGATAAGAGGGGAGAGGTGAAGGAAGGGAGGGCAGATTTGGAGAGGGGGTAGTAAAAAGCAAAATACTTTTGAGGAGGGATAGGGTGAAAGAAGATAGAAAAGAGAGTAAAATATCAAGGGGACAGAATAGGATAGAGGGTAATACAGTTAGCAATAGTAATTGTAAAAGAAATGATGAGAAGGATGCTATCAGAAGGATGTATAAAAAATGCAAACCAACAGAGAAAGAACTGATGGTATCTGAATACAAATTGAAGTATAATTTTATTTGTTAGTTCCTCTTTCTAAAGTTATTTGTCTGTTTTCTTTCACAACCTGACTAATGTGAAGATGTTTTGCATGACTGCACATGTATAACTTATATTGAATTGCTTGATTTCTTAGGGAGGGGTGAGGACAAAGGGAGGAAGAACATTTGGAACACAAAGTTTAAAAAAATCAATGTGAAAAAAATTTTTTTTACATGTAACTTAGGGAAACTTTTAAATAAAAAATAAATTTTTCAAAAAGGAATCTACTTTTTCAAAATGTGTCACACCCTTCAAGGCTCAGCTCATAGGCCATCTCCCAAATAAGGCCTTCCTTCATTTCTCAGATACCTCTCTGGCCCTTGTATTTATAAAAACTTTTTTTGGAATCCACATATTTGGGGGGCGGGGCAATGAGGGTTAAGTGACTTGCCTAAGGTCACACAGCTAATATTGTCAAGTGTCTAAGGTCAGATTTGAACTCAGGTCTTCCTGAATCCAGGGCCGATACTCTATCCACTGTGCCACCTAGCTGCCCCCCCCAAATATACATATTTTTATCTATTAAATTTCATCATATTAGATCCAGGCACATTGGGAGAATGAAGTCTCCAAAAATATGGTGGGGTTTTTTTGGGTCAAACATTTTATGGTTATCTGTATGGTTATCTATTTTTTCATTGTTGTTGGTTGTTTGCCTTTTCTTTTCTCTCTCTCTTTTTGCAGGGTAGAGAGGGTTAAGTGACTTGTCCAGGGTCACACAGCTAGTAAGTATCAAGTGCCTGAGATTGGATTTGAACTCAGGTCCTCCTGAATCCAGGCCTGGTGCTTTATCTACTGTGCCACCTATCTGCCCCATTTGTCTTTTCTTCTCAAAGAGGACCAATGACATTAAAATGTCTTGAGCTGTATGTGCATTGGATTTAAGTGAGGCAAAGCTGTGCTAAGTCATCAGCCCAATTATAGGCTATAGGTAGATACATGATGATAGTGCATGATTGATGGAGAACTCAGCATGTCAATAATAATAATAATAATAATAATAATGAAGAAGAAGGAGTATTCTTTGTATTCTTTCCTTATGAGGAGGGAGAGTCCAGATGAAGCACAACTGGGAAGCAGAGATTGCATCCACCAACCATAGTAGGGGAGTCAAATAGAAAGGCTCCTGTCACAGGCATTTTAAAAGAGAAAATCCAGATGGGCAGGCTAGGAAGTACTAGGAAGACCCCAATAAGGAAGGGTAAAAAGATGGATATTTTAACTGGTTGATGAGTCACAAGGATGTTTGGCAGCTGGTAAGGGCAGAGATTGGGGGTGTTGAGGGGCTTAGCTTAGGGAAAATCTTATATAACAGGTAGTGGAAATCTAGCCCTGGGATTTAGAATAGGACTCTAGTTCCTCCCTATTTAGGATCTTGTCTCCTTACTTCTTTAAGTCAACACTACATTAGGAGTATTGTTCAAGGAACCAAGACAAAGGACTCAAAGACAAGGCGACAACATAGGAACTGCCTTACAGAATCTTTGAATTGGAAGGGACTGCTCGGATATCTAGGTCAACCTCTTTATGAACAAAAATGCCCTCTAGAAGAACCAACAAACGTTCACCCAATCTTTGCTCTGTGACCTCCACTGAGGAGGGACTCATGTCTCAAGGCTTCCCATTCCACTTTCCAAATTATTAGTCAATAAATCGTTGGGAAAATTTCCCTTAGATAAAACCCCAATTTCTTTCTTGGACATTGTTACCCTGATCTGTGTTCTTTCCTCTGAGACCATACAGAAACAATCCAATCTTTCTTCTATATGATAGCTCTTCCAACATTGGAAGATAACCCACCTGTTCTTATTAAGTTTTCTCCTTTCTAGGCTAAATGTCCTTACCTCCTTCAGCTAATCTTTCTATGGCATGATCTTGAGACTCTTCTCCATCCTAGCTGGTCTCTGCTGTTAGGTCTCCCTTGCTTATCAATGTTCTTTCCAAAGTGTAGCACCCAGAACTGAACATAATATTCCTGATGGGATCTGACAAGGGTAGGATAAAATAGGATGAGCACATCCCCAGTGCAGAACTTTTGTCTATTTTAATGTGGCTTAAAACAGTAGCTACTTAAAAATATATATTTATTTTACTCTAAGTTTAAGAAATAATACAGGTGTTTCCATAACATAGCAGAATAGAGAAAAAGATGTTTATATATGAAACTTCAAATCTATTATGTACAACTTGCTATTCCTTTTAAATATATAATAAAGTTATCATGTAACTTTCTCCCCCTTCTTTCTTCCCTCTCCTTGCCCTAGAGATAGCTACCAAAAGACATTTATATATATATATACATATGCATTTATACATATGTGTGTGTATGTATAAAACCATTCTACATATTTTTATTTACATATCCCACTAATGATGCTTGTTGAGCCCACAGTTTGTTAAGAAATCTGTTTTGGATAAACTATTGTCTAACCATGTCTTTCCATCTTATATTTATGAAGTTGATTTTTTGGAATCCATGTATTTTTATCTCTAATAAACATAATCATATTAGATGCAAGCTTCAAGGCATCATGGTATTATGGGCAGAGTGCCTGGGTTCTAGTCTAGCCTCTGAAACATGCAAGCTATTTCATGATGGAGAGAGCATTGGGCTTGAAGTCAGAAAGAGAGTGTAGGCTTATTAAATACTGGTTAAGTGGTTGATTGGTCAAAGGTAGGGACTCAGTCTCAAAGAATTAGGCAAAGGACTGGTTTGTGGGTACAGGGTCAAAATAAGACCAGAAGCAAGGCTGATGATGGCATGCCTTTGAAGAATAGATTGGGGTCCTTGTAACTATCCCCTCCAGGGGTCAGATGACTCCAGGGCCTGATTTGAATCTGGAAGGGAGGGTCAGTATGCTCCAAAGAAGCGACATAAGCAGGCACCCCTAGCCCACCCCTTCGTAGAGGTAGGAAGTTGACAAGTATACATTGCATGTATTTTTCAGTTGTATTGATTGTTAATGCTAATTTTTTTCTTCTTTTTTACTTTTTGTTTTAAAAAAATACTGTTTGACATGGGACAGTTCTCTGGGAGTGGAAAGGGGAAGTAAAGTAGGGAAAGCCATGGTGATGTAAAAAAAAGACATCAATAAAAACCTCTAAAATATTTTTAAAAATTTGTACTAGCTACAGGGACTGAAGAATACTATGGGAAACAGCTAGTCATTATAGATAGATCCCTCAAGCCCTGGCACACTTGTCTCTGATTTCCCCCTATACCTTAATCCTCCTCATCCCAAACCCAGTGTCCTATTTCTAAACCCATCATCCATTCACCCCATGTAAGCTCCTTGAAGAAAGGGAACATAGCCCCTGATACATGATAGACAATTAGGGAATGCTGACCAAACTGAACTGAATTGACTCATAGAAAGGAGGTGGCCAAAGGATCCTTTCAAAAGCTACAGGCAGCCATTGGCACAGTGATTAGAGCAGACTTGAGTTCAAATCCAGCCTCAGATTCTTATTAGCTGTGTGATCCAGGGCAAGTCATTTAACCTCCGTTTGCCTCAGTTTCCTCAGATGTGAAACTGGGATAACAATAATATTTTATCTCACAGGGTTGTTGTGGGGGTCAAGTGATGAAATAATCATAATAGCACAGTGCCAGACACAGAGTAGGCACTATATATTTATTCCCTCCATCCCAAAGCTATAACGCAAATCCCAGGAAAAGGACAAAAATGACTTTGCTCATGGACTGGCTGTAAGCAGGACAATTAGATGGGGCTCCTGGAAGGTCTAAATTTATCTGAGAAGCCTCTTATAAAATCTCCGGAGGCTTATAGATTGGGGGTGTCGGGTTTGAAAATCTCCTATCGGACTCATGGTTCAGTAAAAATAAAATCCTATTTGGGCTTGGTGTGGGGGGTCCAGTGAATCCCTGCTGTTTATTCCAATCTTGTCTCGTGGTTCATTTCAAGTCCCCTTGGCAGAACATACCCTGATTTTGTAACAGATGATTGCTCCCTGATGTGGAGACCTTCTCCCTTGATCCTTTGTCTAACTCTGTGAGCCAGGAGGCAGAGTGTAGCTGGATCTCCCATCCCCACCCTGTGCCTGGCTCCAGCTCCTACTCTCAGCCATCTCTGATCTGCTCACTGGCTTCCTAAAAGGGGGATAGTCCCCCAAGAACAGTGCAGATGGGAGGGAGAGGACCTTATCTTGAAGGTTCAAGGTGCATGTCTAATTTGAGTTTATAATCTCCTGATAAAAAATACAAACTCCAAATTCAGTCTGGCATTCAAGGCCTTGTTTAATCTGGCTCCAGTCTCCCCCTCACTCAACATCATCACTCAATGTTCCCTTCACACATTTTCTCCAGCTCTAGTCACTGCAAAAAATCTCACCCTTTCTGGCCTCCTTTGCTTAGTGATTCCCTCTCTGGAACCTGCTCCTCTTTGTTCTCTGGCTGAATCCTGCCCTGTATTCCTACAGGGCTCTCCTTCCTAGTGATCCTCTGAATTTTAGCACAGCCTTGACAGTTCTCTGTATTATTCCTACCCACTAGTAATACAAGATCTGATTTTGCCGCTAGACCAAGACCCTTGAGAACAGGCCTGTCTACTTTTGTAGGGTTCTAAGGTTCTGCTGGAGAATTAGCCTGAGATGGAAGAGAGAGGCTCTGCCTTACAGTTGGGATTAACAGGGTCAAACTGCCTCTGGACCCCACTGGCTGTGTCAGTCACCTACCTTGTGGAGGGCTAGCTGCTGTAAGGATCCAATGAGATGACATACGTGATGTACTTCACAGACCTTAAAGCACTATCTAAATGCTAGCTATTATTATTACTATGATTTGTTATGATGATGATTGTCAGATTTTCTTAACCTAACTCTTCAAGCCTTTTATCCTGGCTCCAACCTATTTTTCCAAGGCTTATGAAGCATTATCTTCCTTGCAAATGTCCTCTTGTCCAAGCAAATTGCCTCTCTCGTTCCTCACACACCAAATTCCATCTCCTGTTTCTGCACAGATTATATCTCATGCTGAGAATGCGCTCCTATGTAGAATGATTCTACATATGTGTGCATGCATGTGTGTATGTATGTGTGTGTGCATGCATGTGTATTTGTATCTGTTGGTAACCACCTCTAGGGCAGGGTGGGAGGAGGGAAAAAAGAAGAAAATAAATTTATATATTATTATTATTATATGATTAATATATGATTATATATTTTTCTTTTTCTTTTTTTTTTAGTGAGGTAATTGGGGTTAAGTGACTTGCCCAGGGTCACACAGCTAGTAAGTGTTAAGTGTCTGAGGCCGGATTTGAACTCAGGTCCTCCTGACTCTAGGGGTGGTGCTCTATCCACTGCGCCACTATATATTTTTAAAGAGTAGCAAGTTGTACATAACAAATTTGCCATTGCACATGTAATTTTGTTTTTTTATTATACTATGTTATGGAAATGCTTGTTTTATTCCATAAATTAAAAAAAATAAATAAAAATTTAAAAAAAGAGCGTTCTCCCTCATCCCCTTCACCCTTTAGAATATTTAGCTTTCTTCAGAGCTCAGTTTATTTACCTAGTGGAGCCTTATCCCATCTCCCTCTTCCCCCATTCCCTCATACCACCCAAACAAAATTACCTTTATTTATTTTGTATATATTGTGAACACACTTAGATGCATATGCCTTGCCTCTCCCAAAAGAATGTGACTTCCTTAAGGTGAGGGACCAGTTCATTTTTGTCCTTGTATCTCTAGTGCCTAGAATAATGCCTTGCATGCTTAAACTACAAAGACCAGATATCCATCAGTTGTCTTGGCAGGTAAACTCCCAAGTATTTTATAAATTTATTTATAAATTTATCGTCAGCAATGATTTTAAATGGAATTTCTCTTTCTGTCTCTTCCTGCTGGACTCTGTTGGTAACATAGAGAAATACTGATGATTTATGAGGGTTTATTTTATATCCTGTAACTTTGTTGAAGTTATTAATTATTTCCACTAGCTTTTTAGTTGATTTTCTAGGATTTCCTAAGTAGAGCATCATATTATCTGCAAAGAGAGATCATTTTGTTTCCTTGTTGCCCATTCTAAGTGCAATCATTTATTGTTACAAAGCTTTGAGGTTTTATTAAATCCTACTCCTTTGTAGCAGCTAGGTGGTACAGTGAACCTAGTCGGGGTGGGGGGTATAGGTTCAGATTCAGCCTCATGGACTTCCCGAATTATATGACGTGGGCAAGTCACTTAATTTCGATATGCCTCAGTTTCCTCATCTGTAAAATGAGGCTAACAAGAGTACCTATCTCCTAGGGTTGTTGTGCAAATAAAATGACACATTTGTACAGAATTTTCTAAAACCTAAAGCTCTATGTAGATGCGAGCTATTATTATTAGGGATTATTTGTTGTTGTGTTTATTGATCGATTGGCTAAACCCTCAGAGCTTCAGGTAGCTCTTTAAGAGAACAGATTGGAGACAAGTTGTCAGTCTCCAAAGGCGAAGGGAGTTTTCCAGGATTTGCCCATACTGAAGAACCCATAAGCCCAGACACTGCCCCCCTCCCACATTCCTCTATGTCTAAAGTAGCATGGGTGCTCTACTATAATTATATTAAATTTGGAAGGTTGCTAAGCTTGGAGATCTGAGTCCTGGGATCTGAGGGTGTATCCCAATCCCGCCACTTACCACTTCTATGTGACTTTGGAAAATCACTTAATTTCTCTAGGCCTTAGTTTTTTTTAACTGTAAAATGGGTGCAGGGAGACTACATGTGTTTGACTCTAGGTCCTTCTTTTTTTTTTTTTTTGCAGGGCAATTAGGGTTAAGTGACTTGCCCAGGGTCACACAGCTATTAAGTGTTAAGTGTCTGAGGATGGATTTGAGCTCAGGTCCTCCTGAATCCAGGGCCAGTGCTCTATCCACTGCACCACCCAACTGCCCCTCTAGGTCCTTTTTTGACCTGGCTCTACCATCCAGTGATATTTGATCCTAACCTGCAATAAATAAACAATATATAAGGAATGAACTGTCATGAGGCTTATACAGGGAAAGTGACTTAAGTCGGTGGCAGAGTATAGCCTGGAATCCATGTCTCCTGACATCTGGTTCTCCTGACTCCCAGCTCTAGAACAAAACCTCGAACCCAGGTCTCCTGATTTACAGTTCTACATCAAAGCCAAGAACCCAGTTCTCCAGACCCTGCCCCAGTTCTAGAATAAAGCCAAGAACCCAGGTCTCCTGATGTATAGTTCTAGAGCAAAGTCTGGAACCCAGACTTCCTGATGGAAAGCCTGGTTTCCTTTCTATTATAGATAAACGTTCATTGCTTGAAGGTAAGTGAATATTTTTATCTGTCAGTAAACCTAGGAAGCTGGTGCTTGGGTCAGTTTGTATTCTTTGATTTTTTTTTTTGTAATTAAGGATTATGGGATCATAGATCTAAAGCTGAAAGGGATCTTCTAATTCAACTTCTAATTTTGCAGATGAGGAAATTGAGGCCCAGGGAAATGACTTGCCCAAGGTCCTAAAGGTAGGAAGCAAAAGAGCTGGAATTTGAACTCAGTTCCCCTGACTCCAAATTCAACCTTCTTTGCTCTGCATCAAACTGCCATGGATCACAAGACTCCTGGAAGACGTTCTAAACATTCCCTCAAGGGAATATTGTAGAACATTTTTGGGATTGTTCTCTGGTCATTTCAGAATCCCATCAGGCAAAGCACAGAGCATATTGGTGCTATCTCCGCCATGGTCAGGAGGAGGAGAAAGGAAGCATCTTCATAGCTGGTATGCCCTCCTCATTCTCCCCTTCATCGTGAGCACTCAGAAAAAAAACACATGACAACAACACTGGCATCTCCCTCTTGCCGCACCCTTCCCCTCCCTGCCTTGGGAAGTCAGTACCTAATTGTTGGAAAGCGGTTTTTGACTGAATTTTCAATGAGCCTTTTGACAAAATATAATATTGGAACCAATCTTTATCAAACATTCATGTGTCGTGTGAGAGATAAAAACAGGAATCCATAATTCATACCGCAGTGTGTATTACCAAGTGTGAATAAAAGGCTGAATTTAAATGAGGAGTCTCAACAATATTTCCTGCCAGGCATCTGTTTTAATCATCCACATTATTCACTAGGTTTTCCAGAACAGTAAATCTTAAATATATATTTGTGTTGGGGAGAGTGCGTATGTGTGCGTGTCTGTATACATACAAGGACACACATTCCTTCGCGCACACAGTTTAAGTATGCACATATACATTGGGTAAATGTATGCCCACACAAAGAAGACTCTGAATATTGAAGAGGAGAGTGGCTTTCCAGGGATGCAGGCTTGCTCACTGGTGTAAGCCTTGATGCTGAGCTCCATCCGGAGTTTTCCAAATGGCCCCCCCTGGGAACATGGAGAGACCACAAAGTTGGCCGATTTCATGGGAAGCTCAGAATCTTGCTCCAGTCCTGAAATGCAGCTCAAATCCAATGGTGGCACCTTCCAAAGACTGATCCCACATGGGGCTCTGGGGTTTTATTTCAGATATTCTACAGGTTCAACAAGTTTGTGTTATATGCCTTCTGGGGCAGAGCCATAACTAGGAATTCTAGTGCTTGGGATCAATTGTGTGGTGGGAGAGTTGGTACAGGAGAGATATGGCAGAGGATACAGATTTGGGGAAAGCAGGTCCCAGGAGAGAGGCAGAGAGGCAGAGAGGAATGGGCCCCTTGTTGGGGAATGTTGGTCAATGAGAGGGCTGAAGGATGATTATGAGGAAAAAGCGTGACCCCTGGTCATGAATATCATGGTGAAAAGTCCCAATAAGTCTCAGGATTAGTTACAACTCTATCCTGGGCAGCAACAGTCGGAGCAATTGGAGGAGATGGAAAGAACCATTGAGATGTCTGGAATGTCAGACATCAGCACAACAAGAGGGTGGGGCTAAGACATGAGTTTTTACCTTGGGCAAGGTAGAAAATGGGAATCAGCCATGTGTTATTTACAGTCGACCTACCAAAAGGCTTTGATCCTTCACTGGAACTTGCTATTTGCCTTATAACAAAAGAATACCTTGATACCATGGAAAACTCTGGTTTTCTAATGTTAGAAATAGGTGATTTCCTCTTTAAAGGTTTAGTTATTGAAGCCCAGAAGATTTATCACTCAGTGGCAAACATTTTGGTGCAGGGTTTCTTGGACATTTGCCAGGCTGACCTGCTGAGATAAACAGTCTGTTGCAAGGTCTGTCCTCAGAGATCTTTCAGCTATGTAAGACGTGTCAGGTCTTGGGACTTTCTGGCGTAGACTCTGGGAACCCAGGGTCACCTCCAAATCAGGTTGTGATTTCAGGCAAGTATTTCTTAGGTTATGGCTTATGATTTGGGCTATTGAAGGAGAAGCCCCACAAAAGATCACAGAGCTTTTGAAATAATTAGTAAAGAGTCACATTAAAGGATGTCCCTTGTTTCATTTTTCCTCCTTCCACCCCCTCCCCATCTCCAGACTGCTCCCCAGGCAGATGGCTGCTTTTCCTACTGCTGGTTCCCCCTCTGCTGAAAAGGTTAATGGGGTCTCTTGAGACTTTAAGTAAAAGAAACATGTATTTTCCCCTAGGGTATGTGGGTGATATTTGGGAAAAAATAAATAGTTCAATATTAATAGGAATCCAAGGTATATATGCACAAGATAAATCCAAAGTATTCATCCTGGATCCTAAGGGCCTCAATATCTGTGTCCCTTCTTAATATGCAATTGTACCTCTCATTCAACAACATATCCCTCTCCTAAGCTTTGTCCCCAATGGTTTCATCATTACCCTCCCATACATCTCACCATGTTCATGCCCAGTCTTTGGTCATGCTGTTCTCCCTTCCTGTTCTCCCTTCTCCTCTTATTCCACCTAATGAAATCCTTCTCATTCTTCAAACCCTCCTCCTCCAGAAGGCTCTCCTTGGACACTCCAGTCTACAGTAATGCCTCCCTTCTCTGTGGGTCCCTAGAACATATATGGACTATTAGGAGAAAATGCAAGGTGTAAGGGAACGTTAGTAGTCTGATGTCTTCAGCTAACTCTGGGCACTGTGGCTTATTCCCCATCGGAAGCCCCACAGTGCATTGCTCAGGCTTGGGTGCACACTAGCTGCTTGCTAAATAGTTGTTGCAATATGCATCAACATTAGCTTCATGCCTGGTGAGACTTGAAGTGCCATAACTCTGTCAAGAGTTGTCTTTCTAGGAGACACATCATCCCTGGAGTGATGCAGGTAGTTCTGCCACATTTAGAAGAGGATTCCATGGGGCAGCTAGGTGGCGCAGTGGATAAAGCATCGGCCTTGGATTTAGGAGTACCTGAGTTCAAATCCGGCCTCAGACACTTGACACTTACTAGCTGTGTGACCCTGGGCAAGTCACTTAACCCCCATTGGCCCACAAAAAAAAAGAAGAGGATTCCATGGTCCCTTTCATTGGCCTCATTACAGTATGGCTTACCCCATGGGCTAATGCATTTCTCTGAGTGCCTGAGTCCCTCTATTTAAGCTACACTTGGATGCCTTGTTGTGGCGAAGAGGCGACCCTTTCTGAAGTGTCATTGCCACCACCTTTCTCTCTGACCATCTCCACCCCACTGAGGAAATGGGCAGAATCCTTGCATTCCCTGACTGTGATAGGTGAGCTTTCCACCTTATCTTGCTTGGCCTGGAGCAATCATCAAATCCCTTGAAGTTTCCTCACCACCCTCCCAAGCAGGTGTCCTATGGCCCCTTTCTAGTATCCCTTTACTTGATGTTTTTCTCATTAGAATATAAGGTCTTTGAGGGATTGGATTTGTAACCCTAGTGCTTAGCACACTGCTTGGAATATAGTAAGAACTAAAAACTTAATTAATTCTCTCTCTCTCTCTCTCTCTCTCTCTCTCTCTCTCTCCTCCTTCCATTTTTCTTTCTCTCCCTCCCTCCCTCCCTCCCTTCCTTCCTTCCTTCCTTCCTTCCTTCCTTCCTTCCTTCTTTCCTTCCCTCCTCCCCTCCCTCCCTTCCATTCTTTCTTTCTTTCTTTCTTTCTTTCTTTCTTTCTTTCTTTCTTTCTTTCTTTCTTTCTTTCTTTCTTTCTTTCTTTCTTTCTATAGCTATCTTTCTCTATCTCTCTTTCCTTGTATGTCTATCTGTCTTTCTATATTTATCTTTCTCTACTGTCTCTCTTTGTTTCTCTTTCTCTGTTTATCATCCATCTACCTTTAGCTATCTATCTTTCTATTTTTAGTTTTGGAAGGTTTTGTTAATGAAAGGCAAGCTTTGGCAGGTATTTTCACTAATAATAAGATCTTAGAGCTAGAGTTGAAAGAGGCCAGAGAGGCCATATAGCTCAACCTCCTCAGAGAAGAAAAGTGATCTGTCCAAGGTCACCTGGGGAATAAGTGGCCTAGCTGGGTTACGGAGTCAGATCTTTTGACCTTTACCACCGCCCTAGGTAGAAAGCATCAGGGGCAAGTTTTGAGCAGTCAGAGTGATACAATAAAAAGAAAATTGGCTGTGCAGTTGCAAAATCTGGGTTCAGATCCCACTTCTGATGCTTACCAACTGTGCGACCTTGGGCAAATTACTTCCCTGCCATGGACATGAGTTGCCCCATTTGTTAAACTGCATAGACTCTCAGCTTCCTTCCAGCTCAAGACCAATGGTCCCAAGACTACAGCCAGTGCTCTTTTCCTTGTGCCATCGATTTGGAAAGTGTGGGTCCACCCATGGACACCATGGCTGCTGTCCAAAAACTAGGCAAAAGCCCAGCTAAACACAGATAACTGTAGAGAGACTCAGACCCAGTAGGTGTTGGATTTGTCTGACCCTGGCGTTTCATGGATAGCACCTAAAAAGGTCTGGAAAGAATGTGATCTGCTGCATTGGAAGGAACAAACCCATTTTGGTGAAATGATGAAATTTTTGGAGCCTTGAATGTAGGCAAGAGATGAAATTGTCTGGAGTGTCTTCAAAAGAATGATTTTTTCTATAGGCACAAACCAAAGGAGGCAGAGGGCTAAGATAAAGGCCTTTCAGCTAATTTTCTTTTTTTCTCCATTGTAGCACTGGGCACCTCCCTCAACCTCAGTATTCTTCTCTGTAAAAGGAATGGGTCTGGCAGGATCCTCTGAGGTTCCTTCAGGCTCTTATAACCAATGTACATCAGAATCCAGGTCCTGTCTCTTGTTACAATTAGGTCTTCAGCAGATAATTGACTCCTAGTCTATAAACTTTGAGTGACTTACAACCTGTTGACCTTTATAGATGAGCAGAGAGACCCTGGGAATTTTGAAAAAAACTTCCTTAGCTCTGAGAATAAAGACACCCAAATCCTTAAGATACTTGGAGGGAAAGGGCAAGAAGGATTTTGCAAAGAAGGGGGATGGGGAGAAAGGAGACCATCTTCAGGGTGAGGATGTAGGCCCCCAATAAGTAAAGGGGTGGAGATTTGTCCAACTCTATCTCCTTTGAACATGGGCTACCTTTTCTGCTACAAAAGAAAAAGCTAACCCACCCTGGAGGAGGAAGATGACTGTCAGTTCTGGTCATCTATGACTCTCCATGTCTGTGAAAGCCCTACAGTAAGGAATTCCCCCAGCCCTACCCATTTGCCTTCCACATCCCTCCCTACTTACGGAGCTGATAGTGTAATGGAGCCAGTCTCTGTAGCTGCTCATTTCTGTGGTATGTTAAGGCTTCCAAAGGGCTTTCCTCACAAAAGAGGTTCCTGAGATTTCTTCGCAGTAGCTTTGGGGTGCAAAGATTATGTTCCTACTGACTAGGAGACTGAAGTGTAGGGAAGTGATGTGATTTTATAAGGGTTGTATAGATTGGAAGTGTCAAAGCTGGGAGAGAGAGAGAGAGAGAGAGAGAGAGAGAGAGAGAGAGAGAGAGAGAGAGAGAGAGAGAGAGAGAGAGAGAGAGAGAAAAATTTATTAAGGATTTACTATGTACAAAAAGTCTCTGTGCTAAATACTGGTGATACAAATAGAAAAGGAGGATGGTCTTTGATTGCCAGGAGCTAACATCCTAATAGGGACAGGACAGAACATCAGCTTTCAACTGCAAGTGACATGGGAAGGTCCAATAGTCCTCAGGATGCATGAGAAGAGCAAATGGGAATACCTGTTCTTTAGTGTTATTTCCACTCATAAAATCATGTTAGTTTCAGATTTTATCTTGTATAAAGCTTGCTTTGTATAGATTTGTTTGTGTGTTGTCTCCCCCATTAGACTATAAGCTCCTTGAGGGCTGGGACTGTTTCTCTCTGTTCCTCTTGTCTCTGTCTCTCTTTACTCTCTCTGTCTTTGTCTCTGCCTCTGTATGTCTCTGTCTCTGTCTCTCTGTCTCTGTCCCTCCCTCCTCTCTCTATGTCTCTCCTTCTCAGACTGTGTAGCTTCCTTCAGAGTTCAGCTTAAGCACACCTTCTATGTAATTAAGGAAGGTAACAAGTACTCATTAAGCACTTACTATTCACCAGGCACTACTCTAAGCATTGTAAGAATCTTATCTCCCTTGATCCTCACCACAACCCTGGGAGGCAGGTGTTATGATTATTCCTATTTTTGTGTTGAGGAAACTGAGGCAAACAGGGGTTGAGTAACTTGCTCAGGGTCACAAGAGTTTGAGGCCAGATTGGAAGTCAGGTCTTCCTGATGTCAGGCTCAGTGCAAGGTCTTTCTTGAAGCCCTGCCTCTCCCCACTCTTCCTCCTCCCAGCAGGTACATCCTGGGCCTTGTATGTATTTTCTCCTTAATGGTGTGTGTGTGTGTGTTATTTTCCTCGATAATGTACAATCTCTTTCATGGCAGGGACTATTTTTGCTGCTGTTGTTTTTATTTAGATCCCTAGCACAAAGCTCAGAGTCTGGCACAAACAGGATTTTAATAAATGCTTACTGGCTAATTGATTCATCCTAAGCCCACACTCCCCAGAGAAGTGAAGTAGGGTACAGTGGAAAGACTACTAGCCCTGGAATCAGAAGATCTGGATTTTAAACTTGTCTCAAATCCTTCTTATGTAACCTTGGGCAAGTCACCTAGCCTTCTTGGACCTCAGTTTCTTCATCTGTAAAATGGTGGAGGGATGGGGTTAGACTCGATGGCCTCTGAGGTCCCTTTGTGTTCTGGATCTATGGTCCTGTGACTTGCTTGAACCCAGCAGGCAGAACCAGGGCAGGAAGCCAAATGTTCCTACTGAAACATGGTGGGCCAGCATAGGCCACTGAGCCATGGCAGGACCAGGACTTTAGAGAAGATGCATCTGTGGGAGTGTCTAGGGTTCTAAACTTATCCAGGCCTGGTCTTCTGAAGCTGCACCCATTGTATATTTGGTCAGGGAAGACTGTTCTTTTCACTCTGCTTTCAGGAGATGTTGTTCAGTTGGTTCAGTCATCTCTGACTGTCTGTGACCCCATTTGGGTGTTTTCTTGGCAAAGATACTGCAGTGGCTTGCCATTTCCTTCTCCAGCTCATTTTACAGATGAGGCAACTGAGGCAAACAGGGTGATGTGAATTGCCCAGGATCACACATCTAATAAATGTCTGAGGCCAGATTTGAACTCCCTAACATGAGTCATCCTGACTCTAGACCTGGCACTCTATCCACTTCACCACCTACGCCTTACTGCCTTCTAAGCTACCTGGTACAGGGTTTGAATCCACACACTATTTATGAGCTCAAATGAAAGAACATTGTATTTTGAGTCAGAAATCCTTGGTTCAAATAATGATTTTTGATACTTATTACCTGTTACCCTTGGCAAGGAATTTTAGGTCTATGGGCCTCAGTTTCCCCATCTCTTAGTGTATTTCAGCTCATGATCTGTGATCTTCTGTTAGCCTATGAATCCTGTGATCGAGGAGGCTAGTACATTATCCACTGAGCTACCTGGATGGAGTCAACAAACACTTGTTGTATTGATGAATTGATTGATCTATTTTACCAACAATGCTTCTGGATCACCCTTTGACAACTGTCAGAAGTTGCTAGTTTCCCTTCCTCTTCCAACTATGTTTTAGCCATTATAAGACACTTTCCATAACCCAATAAAAATGACTTTCCATAGTTCATTATTAGGCACTCAAGAATGTTCAGGCTTCTAGTAACTTCTGGCCAGGAACAGTTGGTAGTTCTGCCTGGCAGGTTTTGTTGCTGTGATTGCTGTTGTTGGACATTTTTTTTTGGTCGTTGTTGTTTTTGGACAATAATCATGAACACACGATGCTCTGAACACAACACTGAGAATCTGTCTCAACCAGCCCCGCTGTGAGTTAGTGGTAAATATTGCAAAAAGAAAAAATCACAAAGTTTTTAATTATGCCAAGTCTTCAGGGAATGATAGGACAGATTGGGCTTGTTTCAAGAACATTTCAGTAATGGTGGGTAAGGCTCCAAGTCTACAGGATGGAAATCAGAAGAGATCCTTATTCTATGACAGTTTCCATTGGCTATTTCCTTCTCATCTGTTTAAAGATACAGATAGACTATTTATTCCAAAGGGAGGGGAAGATTAAGAGACAGATAAGTAATGTAATAACCTTTGGGGTTCCCTGCTTTTACAACCTTCTAATTCCCACAGCTGGGGCCTCACCCACTGCCTAGACTGATCTGACCCCTGGGGTTCATAGCTTAGTGACAGCACTAAAGCAACCTTCTTATTTGGCCTGCCCTGTTCTTACCCCTTTTTTCCTTCTGTCTGAGGCCCCAATTTTTAGCTGAGTAAATATGTTCTTCTATTACCCCCTATGCTTGAGTTACTGCTTTGATTTCCTGTGTATTTCTTCTAGGTCTGGGGTCCTGAAAAATCATGGGAGAATGGAAAGGTCATTGGTTCTGGAATCATATTGATGAATTAAAATCCCACCTCTGATGTTCATTTATTGTTGTTGTTTGTCCTTCCTTCTCAAAGAAGACTATGACATTGGGGTGATGTTATGACTTTCGGTGAATTGGATTTAAGTGAGGGAGGTTTTGTGCAATGTCACCAACCTCACTCTCTCCTCCAGAGCCATCTGGGTCCAGTGGCAAGATATACATCAGGACCATTGGAGATGTCCCTGGATGTATAAGGCAATTAGGGTTGAATGACTTGCCCAGGGTCATACAACTAGTAAGTGTCTGAGGTGAGAAATGAACTAATGTTCTCCTGACTCCAGGGCCAGTGCTCCACCCTCTGTGCCACTTGGCTTCCCCTCTGATGCTTATTACCTGGGTGACATTTGGCAAACCTCTTAAATGCCCTGGACCTCAATATTTTCATCTGTCAAATGGGCTAGGTGACCTCTACGCCTTCTGCCTCTGACTATGATCTTCTAAAGTGAATAAGACAATGAGATTACATGCCAAAGGATATCAGACAATGGGCTAGGCTGTGCAGTGTAGACCAAAAGCCATTTTTGTCACTGCAGTAGTAAAGGCTATAGTTTTAGCAGGGACTGGAAGGTAGAAGTAGCTCAGATTAGGCAGGTAGGGAGTGGAGGTGCCTATGAATGACCATAGGGAACCCCTGTGACAGAGCTCCATGTGTCTTTTCATCCAGTACTTTGTGTTGATTCTACTTACTATTGTCTGAGATTTCAGATAATTCTTAACTGGTATCTGGAAGATGTGGCAGAATTTTGACTTGCCCCTCAGGAGGCTGCTAAGAAAAGGGATTGAGTAGCAAAGGCTAAACAAGATTATTATGGATCAGGAGAACTGTACTTCAATTTGAATGTGATTTCTCCCACAGCAGCTGTGGGACCATTATGATGTGCAGCACTTTTGGGCTGATGAAGTTGGAAGATTGAGTTCATCCTAACTGGAACCTTCAAGCAAAGGCTGGATGACAATTGATTGGGCATATTATATCAGGGATTCATTTTCAAGTATGAATTGAACTGAGCTCCCTTCCAAGTCTTAGACACTGAGAACCTTTCTGAGCCTGTTTCCTTATTTGTAAAATGGGGATAATGTATGGTTGATATGAAGCTCATAATAATTTTAAGGCATTTATAAATAGTCATTAAAGAGTGGGTAATCCTGGCAGGGTGGACAGAAGGTTGGTTTCGGAGTCAGGAATGCACGGGTACAAGTCTTGTCTCTGATATATACAGATAGGACTTCATCTTCTACTGACCTAGGCAACTTTTGAAAACTCTTATTTTGTTATAGATGAGTCATCAGTTTGCATCAGTATGGGGAATTTAAGAACTGACAGTTCCCTACACAATTGAAGTCACAAGTCCATACCCAAAAATAAATGAATTGGTCCAACAAGCATTTATTAAATGCCTACTATGTACCAGGCAAACCCACAATAAATGCATAAATGCTTATTTACGTGTTTGTTTATCTGTTTATTCACTTATTTATTTGTGTGTCATTTTGTTTTTTATATTTTGAGTATATATATTGAATTTATATAAATAACTATGTATGTTACATATATAATTACATATAAATTTATATAAATAAGCACATAAAACATACAAATAATAAACATTTACATACTTGGCTAGTCATCAAGAAAGATATGAAGATAATTAAGTCCCTGCCCACATGAAGAGTCCACATACAAATAGTCTATTCTATTCTCCAATATAGTTACTCTATAGTTATTCTCTTAGGCAATACCATGTAATTATTATATCTTAAATGCATTACAATGTGTTCTGTGAGTTGTGAGGAAGGACACACTTCTTATTTCTAACAAAAGTGAAAACATTAAAAAATGAGTCACCGACATCACTTGTCTCAAATCTCTGTGTGGCTCAGCCATATCACTTTTTATTTCACAATGGCCATTTTAATACTGCAAATTCTAATTTTTATTTTTTATTGAATTCTGATAACCTCTCACAGTATTAGATACCTCTGACCTGACCTAGATAGAGGTAGAGTGTTAGGGGACACAGCAAAGCAAGTATTCTAGCTTTCTTCCTGGAGTCTGTGTGTGCTTGTATATGCATTCTTTTGTCCCATCCTGTGACTTTGTCAGTGCAGAGAATTTCCATTGAGGAAACTCCATCTATCAATGCAGTTTGGTAATTGTTCTCCAACATAGACTTGGAGAGTTGTCTGAGGAAGATAGATGGATGGATGGATGGATAGATGGATAGGCATGGAGGTAGATAGGCAGATAGATGGAAATATAGATATGCAGATGGATAGGTAAGCAGATGGATAGGCAGAAAGAGAGATGAAATATAGATATGCAGATGGATAGATAAGCAAACAGATGGATGGATGGGTGGGTGGGTAGATAGATAGATAGATAGATAGATAGATAGATAGATAGATAGATAGATAGATAGATAGATGATAGGTGAAATATTTATGAAGTGCCAATTATATGGCAGACACTTTTAAGTTCTGCGACTACAAATATAAGCAAGCAAAACAGTTGCTACCTTCAAAGTGCTTATATTCTAATGGAGAAGACAATGTATACAGAGAATGCAGAAAAGAGGAATATAAGGAGGACCATGTAGATCTCAGCTGGGGTTGAATCCTGAAGGGTCCAGGAAGTGGCTTAGAGTCCTAGTCCCTGTTAAGCTAAATCAAAAACTGACTTATTAGTTCAAAATCCAGATAATCTGTGATGAGGAAAAAGAGGTCTGAAGAGAGGTAGCATAAGACTTTAATGATTTATCCAGAAAGATTACATGACTTGACCCAAATTATATTGTTGTTCACGTAATAAATGGCAAGGGAGTATCTGAAATCAAGTCTTTTCATTCCAAATCTGATAATGACTTTTTCCATTGTACCATAGTCTCCAGTTTTAATCTTAGTTGCCTTGGGCACAGAGAAATTAAGAGGTTTGCCTATTGTCATACATCTAATGTATTTCAGAAGCAAGGCCAAACTTATGCCAATCATACTTGTTTCAGCACAGAAGTCTTCTTTACAGCACTTAGCCATTTCTACCTCACAGCCCTATTCACAGATACTTAAAATGTCTACCAAATCTTGCAAAATGGTTTCATGCTTGAAATCGTGAAGTTTTAGTCCCAAGAATATTTCTGCTTATGAATTTGAGCTGTTGTGCAGTCAATGTGCATGGCCCTTTAAATATCTATTTGTCAAAATATTTCTTCCAGGCTCTGAATGAATCAAATTTTTGTTTTTGTTTTATATTCAAAACATGTGGTTGAAGAAGCACTGTGTCACAATTCCAAACTCTAGAGATGAGTTGTATGCTTAAAAGACTGTCAACCCAGCTCTGCCATCTGTGTGACTTAGGACAAGTCTTTCAACCTTCTTGGCTCCCAGTAGTTTCCTTATTTGTAGCATAAGGGGGTTAGATTGGATAATCTGTAAAGGTTCCTTCTAGCTCTAAATTTATGATCTTATCAGCATGTGAAAGAAATCAAGCAACTATTTTATTTATTTTCAGAAGCCAGAGCTAGGACTTTCTACCAAATCATATGACTGACTCTTAAGAATAATAATTGGCAATAAGACAAGAAGAATAAATTGAGTCAATAAAGTAGATGACAAGAGGAAATAAAATCATGTCTTCCTGTAGATGATATGATGATCTACTTAGAAAATGACAGAAAGTTAACAAAAAGCAATTGAAACTATTAATAACTGGGGAAAGGTAGCAGGGTATAAAATAAGCCCACATAAATGATCATCCTTTCTGTATATTATCAACAAAACTCAGAAGAAAAAAAGATAGAAAAATCAATTGCATTCAAAATAACTACAGAATGTATAAAACATTTGGAAGTCTACCAGCCAAGAAACATATAGTAATTTTATTAATAAAACTATGAAACAGTCTAAAGAAATAAAGACAGATCTGAATAGTTGGTGAGGTTAATTGCTCATGGTTAGGTCATGCCTACATTTTAAAAAGGATGTTACTATCAAAGTTAATTTACTTATACAATGTTGTATCAATTAAAGTATCAAAGTAGTAGATCATAGAACTAAACAAAAGTAATAAAATTCATCTGATGGGAATAAAAGGTCAAGCATATTGAATGAAATACTGAAAAAAGGAACAGAATTAAAGGGAGTCTAGCTGTACTAGGTTTCAAAGTATATATTTTTTATTATTTTATTTTATTTTTTTGGTGAGGCAATTGGGGTTAAGTGACTTGCCCGGAGTCACACAGCTAGTAAGTGTTAAGTGTCTGAGGCCAGATTTGAACTCAGGTCCTCCTGACTCCAGGGCTGGTGCTCTATCCACTGCGCTACCTCGCTGCCCCGGTTTCAAAGTATATTAAAATTATAATCATCAAAATTATTTAGTACTTATTAAAGAGGAGAGAAATGGATTAGTGGGACAGATTATGTATATCATGTACTGAAATGAATGATAAATTCAAAGGCTTCAACTACTAAGACAAAGACTAACCAACAAAAAAACTGCCAAGAAAACTGGAAATCACTGTGGCAGAAATTGGGTTTAGACCAGTATCTCATTCCATATACCAAGATAAATTCTTAATGAGTAGATGGAACAAATTTAGAGATGAAAGGTTACATCAGAAAAGTTAAGGAGCGAGAATGGAAAAACCCATTATAACTATGGATAGGAGGAAAGTTAATGATCAAATAAGGAATGGAGAAAGGTTAATGATCAAATAAGGAATGGAGAAAACCACAGAAAATAAAATGGAAAATTTGAATTACATAAAGTTTTAAAAAGCTTTTGTCCAAACAAAATTAATCCAGTTAAAATTAGAAGAGAAACTACTAACTGGGGGTGGAGATTTCAGAAAGTTTCTCTTGCAAAATTTTGGAATCCAAAATACATAAGGAGCTCATTCAAAAAGTAAGAACAAGAACTATTCCCCAAATACATCCATGTTTAAAAGATATGAATAAGCAGTTCTCAAAGGAAGAAGTCTAAGCTATCAACAGCCATATGAAAAAATACTCTAAATCACAAATAATTATAGAAATGCAATTGAAAACAACTATTTCTGGGGCAGCTAGGTGGCACAGTGGATAGAGCACTAGCCCCGGATTCAGGAGGACCTGAGTTCAAATCCAGCCTCAGACACTTTATATTTACTAGCTGTGTGACCCTGGGCAAGTCACTTAACAGTCATTGCCCCACAAAAAAAGAAAGAAAGAAAAAAGAAAGAAAGAAAAGAAAAGAAAACAACTATTTGCACCTAACACCCATCAGACTGGCAAAAGTGGCAGAAAAGGAAAATCATAATTGTTGTAGGGACTATGAGAGTAAAGGAACACCAATAAATTGTTGCTAGAGATGTGAATTGGTCCAGGCATTCTGGAAGGCAATTCAGAATTATGCCACCCCACCTCCACCCCATGAGTAACGCATGCAACCCTTTGACCCAGCGATACCCCAACTAGCTTATTTCCCAAAGAGATAAAAGAACAAGGAAAAGGACACATATGCACAAAAATATTTATAGTAGCTCTTTTTGTAGTAGCAAAGAACTGGAAACTGGGGGGGGGTAGCCAATATGGGGGGAATGGCTAAACCAATATATTATATATGAATGTGATGGAATATTCTTGCCCCATATGAAATGAGGAAAGACGATTTCAGAGAAACTTGAGAAAAGTTTCACTAAATGATCCAGAGTGAAGTGAGCAGAATCCAGAGAGCAGTTTGTACAATAACATGACAAAGAAAACCAGCTAATAACTGAGTAATGAATGACTGTGATCATAGAAGACCAGAGATGAAACAGTCATAATTGTTTCCTGTCTGCTGTAATAAATGGGCTCCTCATTCTTCTCTCTGACTCTAGTGTCTCCTTACTTTTAATCCATCCTATAAAATGCTGGTACAATAAGTGCCCTAAAATTCTCCTCTTTGACATGTTTCTTAGTGATGGTTCCTGCTGACAGTTGTTGTTGTTGTTTGTCCTTTGTTATTGAAGAGGGCCATGACATCAAGGGTGATATCATGACTTGCAGTGAATTGGATTTAAGTGAAGGAGGTTTTGTGCAAAGTCACCAACCTCACTCTCTCCTCTAGAGCCATCTGGGTCCAGTGGCAAGATATACATCAGAATGATTGGAGATGGTCCCAGATGTTTAAGGCAATTGTGTTAAGTGACTTGTCCAGAGTCACACAGGCAGAACTGTCAAGTGTCTGAGTCTGGATTTGAACTCCAGTCCTCCTGAGCTCCAGGGTCAGTGCTTTAACCACTGTCTCACCTAGCTGCCCCTTGCTGAAAGTACAATGTAGTCAGAGCTCTTATACTTGGCCTCCATAGTCTGGTCACACCTTCCCATTACAACTTTATCTGCCACTGTCCCTTATCATGGCCACTTTACTCCAGTCAGCCTGGCCTATTCTCTTCCTTAGGGTCCAAGACAGGAACTGTAGTCCTGAGCCATATGAAACGTTCCCTCACTTCCTCCCCATCCCCATCCCCACCACCCAGGTCCCACCCCTGCCCTCCTCTCCCATATCCAGCAATGAAGAGGTGAAGCAATCACCTTGAGGTACTTGTCCTGGTCAGGCCTCACATGGAATGTAGTGTTCACTTTTATGTTCTGCGGTGTAGAAAAGCTATAGATAAACTGGAGAGTCTCCAGAAAATAGTATCCAGGAAGGCAAGTGGTGCCACCTGTATGGTATTGTAGAATCAGCTACATTAACTGGAGATGCTGAACTGAGAGAAGAGAAGACTTGGGGTTTGGGGACAGAAGCTGAAAGCTAACTTCAAGTGTCTGAAAAACTTTCACAAGGAGGAGGGATCATACATTCTCTGTTTGACCCCAGTGGGCAGAACCAGGAATAGCGGCTAAGAGTCACAAATGGACAAGTGTAGGTTTGGTGTCAGGGGCAGCATCTTAGCAATTGTTGTATGTCCTTCATTTCCAAAGACGAACAATGACATCACAGGTGATGTCTTATCTTGTGGGTGAATTGGATTTAAATGAGGAAGAGTTGCACAGTCTTCAGCCTCACTCTCTCTTTGAGAGGCATCGAAGTCCAATGGCAAGACAAAAGTCAAGACAATTGGCAATGGTCCAGGATGGAGTTGGTGACCTTGGTGACTTCAAGTTCTAACCAAGCTTCAAGATCTCCACAGTGCCTGCTTCAGGCACCTTCATAGTCATTGAAACACATTGTTCTCATCTTCCTAATCCACTGGGGAAAGTCTTCACATGCTTGGGGTAGACATATCCCAATCTTATCATTTGAGGCCTGTCAGTTACCCTCAACCTGGCTTAACCTGTCTGCAAAGAAGGTTTTATCAGGATGTGGCCACTACATGTGCTATCAATTCTTGGAGACACAGGTAAGAGTTGGGTGACTGGTTGGATACCAAGTTAGATGAACAACCCTGAAAAGTGCTCAGCAAGCCCTCATACCAGAGGTGCTAGTCCTCCCTTAATACTCTGTATACCCTGCCTTAACAATTAGAGCTGTTCAAAAATAGGGTACTTTTGGGGCAGCTAAGTGCAACAGTGGATAAAGGGCTGGACCTGACATCAGGAAGACTAAGCTTCCTGAGTTCAAATTTGACCTCAGACACTTACTAACTGTGTGACCTTGGGTAAGTCACTTAACCCTGTTTTCCTCAGTTTCCTCATCTGTAAAAGGAAATTGAAAAAGGAGATGGCAAGCCACTCTAGTATCTTTGCCAAGATACCCAAGAAGAATTAGGCGCAATTGAAATAACCGAACAACAACAAAAAAGTAGAGTGGGCTGCCCCTAGGAGGTGGTGGGTTTCTTGTAGCTAGAAATCTTCAACTATGATATATATTACCTCTTAGAAGGTTCTTTGTAGTCTTCACTCCTTCTAAAATATGGGCTAGATGCCTCCTGACTCTGAAATTCCATGCTTCTTTGACTGCAACCAATTTATTCTGCCAATATCTTATTTTCACATTGTCATTTGCATGTTTTCTCTCCCATTGAGCTATGAGCTACTTAAGAACAAGAATTGGTTTTTGTTTATTTGTTTGCTTATCTTTCATTATTTGTTGGTTTGTTTGCTTAGTGCTTAGCATAGTGTCTGGTAAAAGGTCAGCACTTAATCAGTGCTTTGTTGGGTGACCATAACCTATCTGAAGGCAGGAACCATGTTTTCTACTTCATGTCCCCCATGAGGGTTGGCCCACACTATGATCAATTGATCAAACAATAGCCCAATACCCAACCCAACTTCATAATAGATGTCTCCATATTGTCTCAATCTGACCTCCTGTAAATGCTGAGCTAGGGGGTTTCACCCCTGAGCCAAGCCTTCCTCCCCACCCCCACCTCATTTCTCCTGGTGTAATTAAAGGGAAAATGTTCTGCATTCATTGGCTTTGCACTTTATAAAATAACAGAGAGATGAATTAAGAGGTCCATATTTCCATTTCAAGGTTCACGTGCTTTTACAAACTGTGCAAAGTTGTGCTCTTAAAATCTGCAGCATCAGCAGCCTGCTCTGCGGCAAAGGCAGCCAATTCTTCGTCCCCCAGTGCAATTTCTAAATAAATGTGATGGTTAGAAATTCTGCATAGACAATTGCAAAATGATATTCAAAACCCTTGTATTTATCTGTCAGGTTTTTACTTTTCTATTTTTCCCTCTCTTTCCCTTTCTCTCATTCTCTCTCCCTCTTTCTCACTTTCTCCTTCTCTTTCCCCTCTTCTTCCCACTCTCTCTTTCTCTCCTCCTCTTCTCTTTTTCCTCTTTCTATTTCTACTCTCTTTTGCATTCTTTTTAAAGCACACATATTTTCAGAAAATGTTCTTGTGAGAGGGAAATTGGGGGACCAAGTCTGATTCTTGCTCTACCTGACCTTGAGGTCTCCTAATATTCTTATTCCTGGAACCCTGGATGTCATCTGGTCCAAGATTTTTTAACTCTAAGAGATTTTCTAACCTCCTAACAATATAGGAATTCCTTCAACAGTAGCCCCTATGAGTAAGGAAGTGGTCATTCAGTCTTTTCTTCAGTGCTCCCATTGAAGAGAAATGTGCTCCCTCACGAGACATCTCATTCCATGGTAGGGCAGCTCTGGTCACTATATTGAATAGAGATCTATCTTCCTGGAACTCTGAAACCTCTGGATCTAGTTCTATCCTTGGGAGTTTTATAGAATAAATCAAATCTCTCTCCTATAGGAGATTCTTCAGATATTGAGAGGGAGTGATCATAATCTAGCCTAAACTTTTTCTCATCCGGGCTAGATGTCAACAGTTCCTTCCACAGGTCCTCATATAGCATGGTTTTAAGTCTTCATCATCATCTGAGAGTCCCTTGGAAAACAAGATCAAATCAGTCAATACTTAAAGAAATTAATTCAGATTATTCACTGCAAGGTCAAATACTGAAGCTGAAGCTTCAATACTTTGGTCACATAATGAGAAAATAGGATTCATTGGAAAAGACCCAGATATTGGGAAAGATCAAAGGCAAAATGAAAAGGGGAAGGCAGAGGATAAGATGGATAGATAATATCATGCAAGCAACAAATACTAGCCTGGACAGACTTCAAGAGATAGTGGAGGATGGGAGGACCTGGCATGCTATGGTCCATGGGTTCAAAAAGAGTTGGACACAACTGAATGACTGAACAACAACAACAAAATTATTCTGGTTGATCTCATCTGGATATACTTCAGATAATCAGTTTCCTTATTACATAAGAGGTGGTGCCCAGAGTAAGACACACTACTTTAGATGTGTTGATTCTTCCACTGGCCAAAATGGAAAAGCCATTTTGTTCCTAGCAGCACATTTTACTCAATACTTTCCATCTGGTAGGTAATCAAATCCTTGTTGACTGAACATCTGAAGCTTAGATAGAAATCGGGTAAGGAGAATATGTAAGAGGAAGTCAATGACTCCTACCTTTTGAATTTCTATCAATCAATTAAAGCCAAAATGTCCCTGTGTTCCCCATGGTCTTGCCCATGTTGGAAGGAAGGAGAAATATTAAAAGGACAGGAAAGTGAATTCAGAAAATCAGTAGAAAACATGCATTCGTGTGGGCCAGCCTAAGGGAGAGTTCGAAAATTCCAAGCATTCACTCATGACCTAAAGTTGGAGAGAAGCAGTGGGTGAGATGGGCAGGACTTGAGTTTTGGCATCTAAGGCTGCTGCTGAGAGTCAGCACTTCCTGGAACCAATCACCAAGTGTTCATTGAGAATTCCTGTGTTTATGCCCCATTACACTTGGCCCTTGTATAAGAGACAGATGAGACAAAAGAGCCAGCGTGATATAGTATGTCTAGGGCACTGGAATTGCTTCAGACACACTAGCTGTGTGATTCTGAGCAAATCACTTAACCTTTCTGTTCCTCAGTTTCCACAACTGTAAAATGGTAAAGTCGAATTAGGTTCCCTTTTGAAGTCCCTTCTAGCTCTAAATTTATGATTTTGCCAGCTCTGACCATAAGGACCCCCACTTTGGCTCCTGTCCAAAAGTGATCTTTTAGGAGTGTCTTGGTTATAAACAGAGAGCTCTTTAAAAATTGCAGCCCAGAGAAAGATGGGGCCACCAACATTTCCCTGGCCCATGAATTTAATTCTTCCCAAGAGGCCTTTTGTCCCTAGAGAGTCAGGGACAAGGATTTTAGGTTTTGATGGAGTTAAAAGAAGTCATTTCTGTTCTGGATGAAAACTTTGAGGTTCTTCCCCTGCCAGAATGATATTTTGTGATGGTAAGTTAGGCCATCTTCTGTCTCAATTCTTACCTAGCCTTTAGTCATTGAAAGGGTGTTGCTACAGACAAACTGAGGCCTGGGAAAGACTTTCATTTAGAAAGGTATTTCACTGCATCCTGGTCTATTACCAGTCATCCTGAGTTTTGTATTGCCACTGGACTTCTATGACTCTGGAGGTTAGAATGAGGTTGATGACTTTGAACTATTCTGCCTCACTTAAATCCAATTCATGGGCAAGTCAGGACATCACCTCTTCAAAAACAAAGAATGAACAACGGGAATGAGACCTTTGGGAGTTTTATTGAAGTTAAAATAACAATGTATATGAATCTAGGCTATATTTTTGTCAGCACAGTAGAGCTCCATATTTGACTTCATTAGTGGAGGGAGCTTCTGGTGGTGCAATTTAATTAATTGTCCATAGGCTATAATCTTAAAATGCTGCCTTCGGCACTAAGAGATTAGTGACTAGCCCAAAGTCATACTCTTACTAGTGTGAGAGGCAGGATCTGAACCTGGGTCTCCCTGACTCCAAGGCCAGCCCCCAGTTCTCTCCATCACACTGCCTCTCGACTATGACAAACCAGGACTCAAGCGTGAAGGATCATTATGAATCTAGTTTAAAAAGTGCCTTCTTTACATGCACTGGGGCTGAGCCTCAGAGGTGTTCAATGATGTATCTAATATATTGTTGTGCAGTCGTTTTCAGTCCTGTCTGACTCTCTGTGACCCCATTTGGGATTTTATTGGCAAAGATACTAGAACAATTTACCATTTCTTCTCCAGCTAATTTTACATATGAAGAAACTGAGGGAAACAGTGTTAAATAACTTGCCTAGGGTCATTCAGTATTTGAGGGCAGATTTGAATGCAAGGCTTCCTGACTATAGGCCCATTGTTTTATCCACTGGCCCTATCTTGTTCACTTGAGAAACCTAGTAAGTCTTGTAGTGTTATTTAAATAATCAGTCTTAAATAATATGAGAGGAGTTATCATCATCTTCAGTGACATATATTTATTACCTTGTGACATGTTAATAAATCAAATAATTTTTAATAATAAAATCTAGACCTGGAAAAGAACTTAGAAATCACCTCATCCAAATCTATTATTTTGAAGAAACTGAGGCCCAGAGAGCTAGTAAGTGTCAAGGGTGGAAATTGACCCCAAGTCCTAGGGGCTGACTCCAAATCCACAACTCTTCCAATTGTTGAGTAGCTACATCTGTGTGCCCAGCACAGTGCTAGTGTGTGACTGAAGTGAGACAGATCAAGAATCATGAAACAAAGTGGGACAAAGGAATGCTATAGAAGACAAGAGGAGAGAGAGAGTTCTTTGGGAATAGGAATAATTGGGGAAGGCTTAATGAAGAAGGTGGGGTTAGGGATGGGCCTTGAAGGACAGGCAGGATTTGGATAAAGGGCCAAGAATCCAGAGACTCTATTGACAAGCCACAGATAATGAAGGCTCACAAGATCTAATCCCTTCTTGCTTCCTTTGGGATCTCTGACACTCAGCAAAAATCCTTGGTATTGCCTCGGGAGCCAGGAAGCATTGTTATGAAAATGTGTTTATTATTATCGTCCTCATCAACATTATTATCATTATTAATAATATGATATTTGGGGTGTTTATGCACATTAATTTTAAACAAGCTTATGCAATACCAAGACTTGATGCTCCCACCAAGAAATAGTTATAACATGTATTTTTAATTTACATAAAATCATTTATGCTAATTTAATTAGTCCTTTGTTTACAGCCTAGGCACACCACTGGATTGTGATTTTTTTTTTTTCCCTCCTAAGGCACATTGCTGTAGTTAAGAGCCACAGGCCAGATGCAGCCAGCCTGCAACAACTTTGAATTCCAAAGTGGTGAGGGAGAGAGGAAACCGTCCAGGGTTGGGTCCAGTGTGTGGATGGATGACTGTATGAGCACCAGGGGTGGGGGGAAGGGAACAGGGGAGGGCATGGGGCATGTCTTTAGGGACTGTAGGGTATGGTGGTTGCGAAAAGCACTAGACTAGGCTCAGAGCCAGTGTGGCACTGTGGGAAGAGGACTGAATTTAAGCCATTAAAAAAAAATCTATGCCTTTTTAAAAAAAAAAATCATGTTAATTTCCCAATATATTCCTCTCCTTCTCATTGAACCTTTCCTTGTAAAACAGTTAAGCATAACTGAACAATAGAATGACCACGTGTGATGATGGTTGCTACATTCCACACCTACAACGTCCTTTACTCACTTCCAGTCTCTACCCAAAGCAGTGATGTGTGCAATACACTACGTTCTCTGCAAGAGAGATTGGAATGTGGTTTGTAGCAATTAATCTGAGTTTATTGCTTTTTAGTGAACCCAAATCTGACCGCAAATCTCCTCCACACTAACTGCAACCTCTCTGATCATCAGCTTCCTCCTCTGTAAAATGAGAACAACAATGCCTGCTCTCCATTTCATGGTGGTGTTGGGGGTGGGGGGCAGTAATCAGAAGAGCTCTGAATGTGTACATGCTTTTTAAATAGTAAAATGTTACCGTAATTTGGAGACTTTGCTCTGTTATCATCTTTGCCACAGGTACACGCATAATGTATCCTTATTTCTCAGTTTCCTCATCTGGAAAATGGGAAGAGAAATCCTAGTCCTTCAGTGTGAAAAATGAGGATATAATTGAGAACAGTGGATGTGAAAGGTGCCTGGGGGATCCAAGGTGGCCTTTGTCAAGGCTTGAAAAATGAAATGGAAACCAATGGGCTCATTCATCTCCATTTGACAGCCCAGCTTCATTCATCCTGCTCTCTTCCATCCTCATGCTGATCCTGACAATCTCATTGAGTTCCAAGGAACTTGAAAATAATCTAGTGGACTGATCTTTCCATACATTCCAGACCTGATCAGCACCAGGACAGCAAATTTTCAAAATGGCGGAAGTGATCAGTGTTGTTTAATGCTTACAACCTCCCTTTCTGGACCCCATCCTGTCTTTTTCAGTAACTACCTTCCTAATGCAGACTCTAAGCGTGTCCTTGTAGCATCACAGAATTTTGGAGGGTAAGGGACTTTAGTTTATCCAGAACTACCTTTTCAGTTTTCAGATGGGGGAATACAGACTCAGAAAAGTCAAGTGGCCAACCCAAGATTTTAAACCATGCCCTCTGACACAAAATCCAGGTCTCTTTCCATTATGCCACATTTCTTCCCTTGCTTAAAAACCTCTCTGGGAAGGGTATGATATAGTATGCACTAAAGAAGCATTTTATCATTCATCCATACATCCAACCATCCATCCACATAGCCATACATTCATTCAATGATTATCTAGTTCTGGACCTTCCCTATGTGACTTTAGGCAAATCATTTTCTTTCTCTGGACCTGAGTTTCCTCCTCTGTAAAATGAAAGGATTAGACTAGATGACTTCTAAGTTCGTTTTTAGCCCTAAATTTTGATCTATGAATGGCCCAGGATATTATAGACATATATAATATTATAATAAATAATAATATGATATAATATGTAATATAGTCTCTCTCAAACATCTCTCTCTCTCTCTATCACACACACACACACACAGAACCTTCTATCTCCATTTTCTACTGATCAGCCCCAGAAGATTTTAGATCAACCTTATTTAGTGAATCATAGAAAAGACCATATTACTAATCTAAGCAAGGCAGTATTCTGACCCTCCCTAACAATACCCATATTGATAGTTCCTCTTGATATATTGCAAGATTTATTGTCCCTTGCATATCAGGATTTATTGAATTGCAAGGTCAGATATTGACCAATAAAAAAGCTGAGGTCAATAGTTGATTTCAAGTCAATGGCTGCTTATTATTTCACCTGCCCTGAAACGGATGTCTTGATCTTAACAATGAATGCATCAGATGGTGATGATGATGTGTTTCTAACCCTGACACTCTGTATTATTGGCTAAAATATTCTTGGCCAATCAATGGATGCTCACTGGAGCCTATATGTTTGAGAGGCTTGAGGAGAAAATCACTGTGGGATCTGGGGTTGACTGGCCAAATCTCTGTCTGTACCCCACTGCTGGTAGAAGGCATTCTGCTCACTCCCAATCAGGGATATTTTTCTAGACCATGACCATTTGAAAACAAAGCTATTTTGTTCAACAAACCTAAGATTGGGTTTCCATCATTATCCTTTTATCTGGCAGAATTTAGTGTTATGGGGTTGAAGAGCAGGATTACAAAGTGCCATTTCCTTTAGATATGAGGTGAAATTACAGATTTAAAACATTTTCAAATTGAAAAGAACCCAAGACAACAACTAGCCAAAACCCCTCTTTTTTTGGGGAGGGGGCAGGGCAATGAGGGTTAATTGACTTACCCAGGGTAGCACAGCTAGTAAGTATCAAGTGTCTGAAGCTGGGTTTGAACTCAGGTCCTCCTGAATCCAGGGCCAGTGCTTTATCCACTGCACCACCTAGATGCCCCTCAAACCCCTCTTTTTCCTAGAAACCCAGAAAAATTGAAAGGATTTGCTCAAGGTCACAGAGTAGCAAAATGGCAGGACCAAGGCTGGAATGCAAGTCGGTAACATCTTGGGACAGTGGGAAGCATATTGGATTTGTACTCAAAAGACTTTGGTTGGCATACTAACTCTGACCCCCTACTCCTGGACCTTAGTTTGCTCATCCAACAAATGAAGTATTTGGAAGGTCCCTCCCAGCTCTTGTTTTATTATCCTATGATTTCTCAGTCTAGTGCTCACTTCACTATCACAACTCTCTTAGTTATGGTCTGAGCTTCCAAGCTGGGAAGCCTCCATTGGGAGCTCAAAAGATTGGGAGCAGAAAAAAGATGGTAGACTCCAGGGCTTGTTCTAGATAGAGAAAAGGAGGGAGGGATTTGTGACCCAGAAGCATGCATGGTCATGTCTTCTTGTCTGATCCAAACCCATCCAGATATAATAGGCAGCTTCTGGAAGAAAGAAGACAGGGTTCAGTTACATTGCCCAGGGACTTGGCACTCCCCTTATAATTGGCCCCCCAGCTAGCCAAATCAGAAGGAATGCCCCTGAGTGAGGTCCCCTGCCAATGGAGCATGGGAGGGCAAGCCCTGACTAATGAAGTAAATAACCATCATGGTCTTTCTCTCCTTGGATCCAAACCTAGTAAGGGGCTCTTGGGATAACATTGGGAAATGCTATTTTGGCATTCAAGCTGGGCCCCTTGTGAAGAAGAAACTCCCTCTGGGGTGCTTGGATCCTATGGGGGACTTAGGTGGGGGCTTAATTTAGCTTCCCTCCTCCCCACCTTGCGACATTGTGCCAGACATCAGCATGTGGATACAAGGAGGCCTTGTAATGAGCTTCTATAAAAAGAACCGAATCCCGACTCTTAGAACTCAATGCTCAGAATAAACAATGGGGAAGAATCCTATTAAAAACCACTGCGAACTTGGACAAATTAAGCCCTTGGGAATACTGAACAAAGAATACATTTTCCTTGTGTCGAACCAAGATCAATAGAGAAAAACAAATAATTTTAAAAGGGAGCAGTGATAATGACACTCAGGTACATGCAGGTTATTTTTTTCTTCCTTTCTCCAGGATCTTCCCTCCCACTTCCCCCAATACAATGAGTGACAAGTGGGTTCTAAGACTATGAATGGACACTGACCATTTGTAACCCAAATGATTGTATGTCGCATCTGTCTCTATTTGACTGTGGTGAGCCTTCATTTCCTCCAGGCGATGTCTGCTTCCTCTGTTTTCTCAGCATTCTGTCCAAGGAAATGTGGTTAGACAGAGGGATGCCCGTCTGCCTCTTTGGTGGTCAGGTCTCAGCTTTTTAGGGTTTTTATAGAAATCAGAAATAATATATTTGGGGCTTAAAGAGACCTCAAAGGTCATCTTATCTAAACCTTTCACTTTTACAACTGAGGAAACTGAGGCCTAGAGAGTTTGACTTGCTCAAGGTCATAGAGATTGAGCCCAGATCTCTATCCTAAATGTTCCCATTTCCTCTGTGTTCCTCTGCTTTTTCCTCTTCTCTGTAGTTATAGATGTCAGGTCTGTAGATTCAGTCTCAGACATGAACAGAATAGTTGGTCCTTGCCATGATGTGATTTGAGGAGTATTTGGAAAGGTACCCAAATTCACCCACACTCAGTTATGTCTCTCATTCACCTCCTCTGCTTTCCACAGTGTCTGAAGTTTCATTAGATTCATTTTTCCTATTGTTCCATTTAGTCTTTAATGATTCATAAATGTCATGTCTATGCTCTGTCTCTCCACCGTCACTCATATTTTTCCTTAGTTTAATTAGAAGGCATTAATGAAGCACCTACTGTATACCAGGTACTGGACAAGGCATCAGGCATAAAGAAGAAAATGAAACAATCCCAGCTTTCTAGTTGTTTCCATTCTATTGGTGGGGAGTTCGGGTGGGGTGGGGAGGGTCTATAACATGGACCCAGTTAATTAGATACAAGATAATTCAAGGAAGGTGAGTAATCTAAAAACTGAGGGGACTGAGGAAGACTTGTTAAGGAAATGGCATATGAGCTGAGCCTTATAAGAAGATAGACATCTTGAGAAGCAGAGAAATCATCGTTGTTGTTGTCGTCATCATCATTGTCATCATCATCATCGTCTAACATTTCTGGAGAACTTACTATGGGCCAGCCACTGGGGAGGGCTTCCATGTATATGTGATAGTTGTAGTGGTTGCTCTAATGGAGGTAGAAGACGGAATGTTGAGCTGGGCTTTGTGTGCAGATAAGAGCCCAGTTTGTTTGGGACAGAGAAAGGAAGGCGCCATTCCCTTCAGTCACCAGCCCCTTTACTCTCCCTTCTGTCATTGAGATCCTTCCCATCCTTTCAAGCCTGGTGGACTTCTAAGCTCTCCAAGAAGTCTTACCGAGCTACTCCAGCTCCCACTGACCTCCCTTTCCTCAGAACTGCTTTATCACAGCTATTTGGATCATATAACTAAGGACTTAATTAGAGTTGCTTTTGTTCTAGTCCTGGCCCTCAGGGATTTTCATCTTCTTCTCCCAATGAGGCTGTATGTCTTATACTGGTGTGGGTCTTGAACAAACTGAAGTGCACTGAGATGAGGGCAACTAGGAAAGTAAGACTATAGCATGTTAAGGCTAGAAATCTGTTCTCATGTCTCCCTCCCCCCCCCCACCCCATTGCTTCTCTCTGTGCAGCTAGGTGGTGCAGTGGAGAGAGTACTGGGACTGGAGTGAGGAAGACTTGAGTTCAAATCCAGATTCAGATATTTTACTACCTGTATGAGCCTGGGCAAGTCACTCAACCTCTTTTGGCCTTAGTTTCCTCTGTGAAGTGAGGGTAATAATGTCATCTATCTATCAAAAGGTGCTAGATAGCTCAGTGGATAGAGACCTGGGCCTGTGATCAGAAAGAACTGATTTCAGATCAGGCCTCAGACATTTACTAGCTGTGGGTGACCCTGGGCCAGTCAATGAATCTCTCTTTGCCTCAGTTTCCTCATCTGTAAAATGGGGATAATAATAGAACCTACCTTTCAGGGTTGTTATGAGCATCAAATGAGATAACAATTGTAAGACAACTGGCACATAGTAAGCACTATATAAATAGCTATTGTTTGTTGTTGTTGTTACTTTAACCTCTGTTTGCCTCAGTTTCCTCATTTGTCAAATGGGGATAATGTCTCCCAGAGTTGTTGTGAGGATCAAATGAAATAATAATTACAAAGCCCTTAGCACAGGGCCTAGCGCACAATAAACTCTATATAATGTTAGCTATTATTATCATTATTATTTTTATTATTTTCTTCTCCAGTCTTTATAATCTCAGCCCTTCCGGCAAAACATTTAAGCTCTCTCCTATATCAGATTTGTTTCTGTGTCTCTATGGTACAAAGGCATCATGGCTGCTTACTGGCTGGAGAGGAGGCCCTAAAGTCTGGAAGACTTGGCTTCAAGTCTGCCTCTTAGCCATAGTAGCTGTTTGGTCCTGGGTGAATCATTTCATCTCTCAATGTTCTAGCCACCCTCTCAGCCTATAAATATCAGAGAAGATGGTGACATGGTCTGATCAGTGAGAAAGTTTCCTCACCCAGGAGTTGCTTTTAACCAATGAAGTCACAGATCTAATCCCTGTCCCTATCAAGGAGAACTGGCACCGAGAGATAGAAGTTACTTTGAGAAGCGGATTGCTAGAAATGATATCTTTGCTTCCCAAGGAAGCCCCTTCTGCTGGTTCTTCTTGTGGTCCAATGCAACAAGTCCCTCCAAGGAGGGACTGTGTTATAGACTCATCAAGCCCAGAGTACCTAGCACCATGTTTTGTCCATGGTAATCATGAAATGAATGCTTATTGAATGAATTTAAATCAGAGGCTCTTGAACCTTTTCTGTACCATGGACCCCTTTGACCATCTGGTAAAACCTATGGACCCCTTGTTAGAATAATGTTTTTATTACATAAAATAAAATATGTAGAGTGACAAAAGTAACCAATTATGCTCAAATACAACTGTATCCAAATATCTTAAAAAACAAAACAAGTTCACAGACTCCAGGTCCAGACCCTTGATATAAATGAATAAATGAATGAGTGAGTGAGTGAGTGAATGAATGAATGAATGACAATTGGATGATCACTTAGGAATGCAGTTGAGGTGATTCCTCATTTTGATGGGACAGTTGGAAGGGGCTTCAAGCTGGGCAACACCTGGAGTTGTGCAAGCAATACCAGGCAATATTGTATTTCAGGTAGGTCATGAAAGGATGGGAAGCAATCAGAATACCAGCTGGGACCTGAGGGAAGGAATCAGAAGTATTTAGCCTGGAATGGAGAAAGGTCAGTAGGAGGCAGAAAAGCTTTTATCTTCCAGAGATGTTACATGGAAAAAGGATTAGACTTCCCTGCAGCCCCCACATGTAGAAGCATGATCAATGAATGAAAGTTGTAGAGAGATTTCAGCTGGATGTATGGAAAAAAATCCTAACAACTAAAATTATTCAGAAATGGTGTGGACTGCCCAGGGAGGTAGTGGGTTCTCTTTCCGTTGAGGTCTTTAGGCAGAAACTCAATAATGACTTATTTCTGTCTTTGGAGAGGGCATTCTTGGATGGAACACATCTGTATGGTTTGACTTTGGGAACAAAGAAAAGTGGGAAAGGTGGGACCTGAATATGACTGAAAGAAATAACACCAAGTGAATGAAAACCCAGGAGGACCCAGAAACAGCTGCAAACAGCTGTTATGTCATCCCAAGGGCCTCAAAGCTTCATCTGTTGAGTGGGAGGCACCAACTCTTCAGGGCTACGGGCGGCACCGAATGTTGCCAAACAGATTAGAAAAGGGAATATATCAGGTGGAAACAAGGTCTTCTTTTTCCCAGTTCAGTGCTTTCCTGGCAATATGGTTGATCACCTTGGCTTTTATTGGGCTCCTGCTTTGTATTTAACCCTGTGCTTGGCTTGGAGGAGGTAAGAGAAGAGACCTCATGTTTGCCCTCCGGTAGATTATAGTCTAGATGAGGATTAGAACACACAAACTCACACACGCACGCTCACACACACATACACACACACACACACACACACACACAAACTGCCTTGTATTGTCTGGACCAATCATTTCTATCTGCTATAGGCAGGCATTCAGAAGTGAAAGAGATTGCTGGACATTTGGGGTGGTTGGAGAAGACTTCTTGGGAGAAGTGAGTTATGAATATAGTCTTGAAGAAATAGAAGATATGGATAATGATCAAACTAAATGGAAAAGTCACCCAACATTTGCATAGCACTTTATAATTTTCAAAATTCCTTCACTTAAAGAAATACCCATCTTGCTTATCTTACAAGGTTATTGTAGGGGAAAAAATAGACTAATTTTGATAGATAAGCAGATGAAGGCTTAAAGAGATTAAATTATGGATTTGTTCACAGCTACTTGGGAAGCAAGGGGAGAGGCAGCAAGAAATCTCAAGTCTTCCTATTTCTGATCCCACAGTATGAATAGGGGGTTCCTCCAGGACAAGTACTCTTTTTCCCCTTTAAAAAACATCTGTGTATTCCTAGCATCCAGCACAATGCCTGGCACAGAAGAGGGCCTTTGTCAATGCTTCCTGATTAATCAACCTGCCCCAGGTTGATGGCATGGATGGAGTCTCAGAAATGGGAAAGGGTAAGGTATCTGGGGAAAGATCTTGGTAAGACTAGTTTGAGAAATCTTGTGTTCATTTCCCAGGATAGTTGTCAACTGATGCTATTAAAAGAGTAAACAGATTTCCCTTGCTGTCTCTGTGCAAGAATGCCCTCCGTTTCTCACTGAATGAGCCGCATGTCCTATCTCAGTCTTTTGCCTCACACGACTCTAATAAATCCCTGTCCTAGCCTGCAAAAAAAAAAAAAAAAGCATGCGTGCTATTATGTCTGATATGTCTCTTCCCTGTTCTTTTGCACAGAGAATGAGCTGAAGGGGGAGGCAGGTTACTCTAGTAGACCAGGAGGAGGCAGGTTCAGGCTGCTCATGAGGTCTGGGACACAGGGTCCTCTGTTTTGACAGCTACATCCCTCCCCACTTCCCAACATTGTTTTTTCCAGTGTTTGGAGGTCAATGTAGCTCCAAATGCACTTGGCCTTGAGGGCCCTCAGCCTTCTTTCTTAAGCTCCTGTGTGCATGGAGTGAGTGAAACCCATCTGGTTCTGTTTCCCTGACATGTTGATCACTGATTTCTTTGCCAGGAGTTATTTGATGTCCAAGGATAATTTAGAACCCTTTTTTTCCTTAAAAAACAAATGAAGAAACAAACCTCCCCCTACTACCTCTACCTACCCCCTCTCAAAGAGCCAAGGAATTGAATTTTGCCTAGGAAATGATTTATTGTTCAGACCTATCCAACAACTTCATGGCCCCATTTGGGGTTTTCTTGACAAATTTTGGTTTGTCATTTCCTTCTCTAGCTCATTTTATGGGTGAGGAAACCAAGGTGAACAGAATTAAGTGATTTGCCCAGGGTCACACAGCTGGTAAGTGTCTGAAGCCAGAATTGAACTTGGGAAGATGAATCACTAAAAGGTTCAAGTTCAGTGTTTGATTCCTTTCTCTAATAGATACTACCTATGTGACCACAGTCAAGTTATTTTACCTCTTAGTGCCCAAGGGAATTCTCTAAGACTATAAATTACAGGTAACTTGCAATCTGCATCTCTGAAAGGAGTTTCCACACCAGGACATTTTTCATAATGATAAAACAATGGATCTGAACCAATATGTAATAATGTGTGTATACATATACATGTGCATCTGAAATCTATAATATATATATGTATATGCACATCTATTTTAGTGCAGTGATTAGAGAGATGTACTTAATGCTAGGAAGACCTGGGTATGAGTCTGTATCTGATGGAGACTTTCTTTGTGACTCTGGTTAAGTCTTAATGTCTCAGTAGTGTAATGCATTCTTTAAGACTTGCAAAGAATGTGCCAGCCTGCACTGGTTGAAGGACTTAACTCATGTGGAAGTTTCCCATACTGGTGAAGTTTCCCATACTGGTATAGTCTTCTCCTCCATATAGCTATATCTATATCTAGCTATATAGATATAAAGTATATGCATCTATCTATCTATCTATCTATCTATCTATCTATCTATCTATCTATCTATCTATCTATCTACTTGTCTATCATCCATCCATCTGTCCCTCCATTCATCCATCCGTCTATCCATCTATCATGTATCTATTTTATCATCTCTTTCTATCTGCTTATCATCTATCCATCTATCTGTCTATCTATCTAATCTATCATACCTCTCTATTTGTCTGTCATGCATGCATCCATTCATCCATCCACCCATCTATCCATCTATCTCTATTCATCTGTCCATCTATCTATCTATCTATCTATCTATCTATCTATCTATCTATCTATCTATCTATCTGTCTGTCTGTCTGTCTCTAAAATTCCTTGAGGGTAGAAACAGTTTAACTTTTGAATCCATATGCCCAGAACCCACCAGAATATGAGACACATAATTAGCACTTAAGAAATGCTTATCCCCCACAAAAATAATGCTTATTGATAGATTAATTTGTCAAATTAATGACTACCAAATTGGGTAAAGAGAAGCATGTCCAGTTGCCATATTGTTAACTGTAGACTGCAAGTTTCCAGGGGCCAGGAGCTCTGTGTGTATGATATAACATTTTAGCAATATGGCAGGCAAAGGGAGCTTTGATGTTAAATGCTGGTGACAATGCTGATAAACATAGCATCATCACCTCGATCCTTCCAGCGGCTCTTTAAGAAATGGAGAGGTTGCCCCAGTTGCCCTGCTGGCTAAGGAAGCTCTGTACATCTGTCTGTCTATAGTCACACACCCACACTTATGTACATACCAGAAGCCTTGAAAGACTAATCACATCCAGCCCACCACATGGCAAATGCTGCAATTCACCCAGAATCCCTTTACAGCATTACTTTTGACAGCTTACAATCCAGACTATTAAACATTGATCAATCAAAATTTAACATCGTATCTTCCCTTTGATATGCTCAACTGTTCCCCATCTAAGACCACAAGGAGGGCTTTCTGCAGCTCAGCATGATGGCGGCAGGACATCAAAGCTGCTTCCTCAACTTGCCCCCTTCTGATGGATTCTCAGATGCAGAAAATGGAAGTGTGGTGCAGGAGAGGAGCTCATCTTTGGCACCCAAATGGACAGAAAAAATGTCATTAATTTGATCTCTGCTGGTTGAGAATTTGGGATAATATGGACACAGACTAGGTTACAATTTAACTTTGTATGCAAATGAAAGGGACTGATCTACCTTTGCCACAGTATTGCCAGTGACTGACACATAGAAAGTTTTTAATTTTTAAATTTATTTTTATAAATACATATTGGCTGATTGCCTAATTGGGAAAGAATTGTCCTAATGAGTGTGGGGTAGGAGAAAGTTTTGGACTTGGGTTTCAATCATGGCTCTGTTCCTTTCTAACTGTCTGACTGTGTGCAAGTAACTAACTCCCATTTTATGGGTGAGGAAGCTGAGGCAGAGAGAGGCTAATAATATGTCTCTTGAAGGTAAAAAAAAATTTGTAAACTTTAAAGTGCTATGTTAATGGGAGCTGTTATTACTCTACTGTGCTTGGAAACAGTTTAGTCTCTTAAGTAGATGAAACATCCCTCCTACAATCTTGTTTTCACTAATATGCAATTATAAATTGTTTTTATTCATCCATTAAAGCAGGTCCCCAAAGGACCTTTACTTGGAAACAATGAGTAGCTAGAAGCAGGTTAACAATGTACTTGAAGGGAATACCACTTCACTCTCTTAATTTGGGGAATAGTTTAAGTGTTGACTATGTTTGCCAGGCTTTAATATATTTCAATCAATCAATCAACAAGCACCTTCTATATGTCAGGTAATGTTTGAGATATTGGAGATACAAATTTTAAAAAAGGCAATAGTTGGGGGCGGCTAGGTGGCGCAGTGGATAAAGCACCGGCCCTGGATTCAGGAGTACCTGAGTTCAAATCTGGCTTCAGACACTTGACAGTTCCTAGCTGTGTGACCCTGGGCAAGTCACTTAACCCCCATTGCTCTGCCAAAAAAAAAAAAAGGCAATAGTCCCTCCTGTAAAGAAACTTGAATTTTTGGGCTTGAAAACATATTTATGTGTGATATATATGTGTACATAGAATAATATTATGTTTGTTGTTGTTGTTCAATTGTCTCTGACTCTTTATGACCCCCATTTTTTATGGGGCAATGAGGGTTAAGTGACTTGCCCAGGGTCACACAGTTAATGTCAAGTGTCTGAGGCCGGATTTGAACTCAAATCCTCCTGAATCCAAGGCTGGTGCTTTATCCACTACGCCACCTAGCTGCCCCAGCACAGACACTTCTAAAGACTTGCCAAGGGTCACATAGTCAGTAATTATCAGCGGTAGGATCTGAATTCAGATCTTCCTGACTTCTAGTTCATTCCCCACCCTCCCCCCCAACCCCGCCCCCTGTACTGTTTCATCATCTGGTCTGATCTCATTTGAAAAATGGAAAAATTGAGGCAAAGGAAGACAGTGACTTGTTCATGTTCATGTAACTATTAAGTCACAAAACCAGGATTTGAACCCAGGCCTCTTGACTTGCTGACCAATGCTACTTATACCAAATATTATGCAAAGTCATTAATAGGCACCATGTCATGTCAAACTACAGGTTCCTGAGATCCCTTCTTTACTTGAGCCATCCAAGTTGACTCAGAGAAGACAGTGTACTTTGATTATATGAGCAGTGACTAATAGATTGATGTTAACCTGGAGGGAGGTCTCTACTAAAGTGCTTACAGGATCTATCATATCCAATATTCTTCATTAAAGAAATGGAGGTGGGCATAAGTGGCATGCTTATCAAATGGATGGATGGCATAGAGTTAGGAGGAATAGCTAAGGTATTGGACATATATTTGGGATCCAAAATCATCTCACTTTTTAGTAAGGAGATTGACAAGTGGGATTTTGTTTAGGTGGGAGTAACCTGCTTGATGAGTGGTTTGGAGAACATGTCACCCAAGGATGAGTTAAAGTACTCAAGAAGAGAAGATTTGATGGTGGGAGGATGGGGAGGGGACATGATTGCTGTCTTTAAATATGTTATAGTTTATAAAAATCTCTGAATTTCCTGGTTTGGTTTTTCCTTAAACAATAGCCTTATTCACTAGTCACACTCTCTCTTCCTACCTGGTACCCCCTGTTGTTAGTCTTCTCTTTGCAAACTCCATATCTGGATACATCTACACTTGGATTATTAAAGGCTAAACAGCTAGATGGTGGCATTGATAGTGTGCCGGGCCTGGAGTCAGGAAGACCTGGCTTCATATATGGCCTCTGACACTTACTAAATGTGTGACCCTGAGCAAGTCCCTTAATCCTCTTTGCCTCAGTTTCCTCATCTGTAAAATGGGCTAGAGAAGGAAATGGAACATTATTCCAGTATCTCCAGCAAGTGAACCCCAAATGGGGGTCACAAAGAGTCAAACACAACTGAACAATGATTCAACAACAACAACAACAACAACAACAACAACAACGGCTACAATCTCCCTGGCTTCTTGTTTGTGATCTCAGGGGTAGGAAACCAATCTGATCAGTCAGAACAGAACTCTTCCTCATCCCTATAATAACTGACACAGTAGATCTGCTTTGGGATCATTCATGATACCTGAGCTGAATTGATCCAGGAAGAGACCTGCCCCTGGAGCTAAGTTGTCCTGAAGTCTTACGCTCTCCAGAAGCATCCCTGTCTTGTACTTTCCCAATAACTTTAGAGCTATTAGTCCTGTCAGAGTGTGGCAGAGGTCAGTGGACTACCCTATTTTGGAGGTGTTAGCCCCAGCTCCATTGTTACTTTCCCGAGGAACTTTTTCTTATTGTCCCTCCCTCCTGTGTCCTTGAGTGTCTCCAGGGAAACCAGGGGGCCCCTCTCTGAAAACATATCAGATGGCAGAGTTTGATAGTTTTTCTCTTTGGAAGCCCTTCTCATCCCACCAGTGGATTGTGATAACAAATTTTAATGAACATGGAAGAGGTATTAGACTTAGTTGTTGCTTTACCTCAGAGGGCAACAATAGAGGCAACAGGTAGAAATCACGGAGAGGCCATTTGGGCTTTATGCAAAGAAAACCTTCCTAAAAAAGAGCGCTGTCCAGCAAAGGCATAGGCTGCCTCCAAAACAATGAGCTCCCCATTGTTGGAGGTCTCCAAGTGGAGGCTACATCCATGAAAACTTGTCTGGAACATTGCAGAGAACATTCCTTTTTAGGTATGAGTTGAAATAGATGAACTCTGAACTCTCTTCTGGCTTATTCCAAGAGAATCATGGGATCTCAGATATCACTAAGAGGGTCCATCAGGGAAGCCTGTCATATGAGATGGTCTCTTAGTACATTCAAGGTATAAGTAAATGAACGAATGAAAAACCACTGATTCAGCCCTTACTATATGTAAAGTGTCTATGATCCCATGATTCACTTGGACACCGAATTTGTAAAAAGGGACTGGCTAAAGAAGGCTCAGTTATAAATAGAAATTAATTTTTATTATAAAATCACCCAGCAAAATATAAGCTCCTTGAGGAGCAGAGCTGTTTTTATTTTTTGTTCTTGTATCTCTAGTGCTTTTGGTAGCACTTTGAGCATAGTATTACTTAATAAATGTTTGTTGAATGGATATTAAACTGAATCTTCTGTTCTGAATTAGCTAGGCTCCTCCTTTCCATTGCCGGTACAGCTAACTGAAAATTAGAGATACACATCTCTTCTTTTTGACAGGCAGACAGAGTCCCCAGCAGCCCACACACTAGCCAAGAGACAGCCAACCAGCTGCATCTTGAATGGTGCCAGAAGAAAGTGGTTTCTTTTCCCTGAAATGGAAGGGTTGGGTCCAAGGGCCTGATTATGTCACTTTTTCAGGGGACAAAATTTAAAGGGAACTAGGCAGAATGTGGAAGTAGCATTCACTTTTCCATCCACCTTGAAGAGCATGGCCCAAGAGAGACACAAGCAGAGTCCATCAGTGGGTAGGTCCTAAGCAGGTAGAGTCAATGGCTAGCTTCATATTGTGATTTGAGAGATACTACCCAAAGGCTTTCAGCCCCAGTTTGAGTATATCTGTGTGCCTGGTATTCTACCAATGGAAAGTTCTATCCTGTGGAGAATGGGCATATTAATTACAGAACTCTAGAGTGTTTTAATTCAAAGGAATGGAATACCATCCTCCTTTATCAGATATATATATATATATCAGACTAGTTTAAATAGATAATATCATAAATATAGGGCTAGAGGTACTTTAGGGTCTTTAGTTCAATCTCTTCATTTTATAAATAAAAAAGTAGAGGCCTGAAGAGGTCAGGTGAATGAGTTAGGATTTGAATCTAGATCTTAATTCCTTATTTCTAATATCAGAGAGTAAGAACCTAATGTGATAAGATACAGTACAAGTAAATTTGGGATCTGCATTGCCCCTGTAAATAATATGCATATACCAATTCTTTTGCCAGGAATTACCTTCCTTCCTTCCATAAACATTTATATTTATATTCCCCACATTACCTAGTACAGATCTTTGTACCCAAAAAGGCTTTAATAAATAAAACGAGGTGCCTACCCACAAGGAGATTACAATTTAGCGTCCTCCTCCCATTCCACCTATCTATACCCTAACCCTTCTTAGAGAAATAGTTCAAGGCTTACCTTTTTGTTAAAGACTCTCCTGAAAATCTTAATTCAATTCAGTTCATTTGAATGTACTTCAATTTGAATTCAACTGAATTTAATTCAGCTTAACAAACATTTATTGAGGCAGCTTGTCATAGTGAACATACATACAATGAATCATTCTCTACTTGGTAGGTATTATAGTGATTTCTTGTGACTGTCTCACCGTCACCATCTCCAATAGACTGGAAGTTTCTCGAGGCTAGGACTGGGTGAGCTTTATTTTTAGAGATGGTATGGAGTAGTAGCCAGCAGGCCAGCTTCAGAATGAGGAAGTGTGGAGTTCAGTCACATATGGGTCACAAAGGTAGATAGCTAACATCCATATAGAACATGAAGATGTTTGAAGGGCTCTACCTGCATGATCTCATTTACTTTGACAGACCAAGGAGGCAGGTGCTATTATTATCCTCACTATACAGATGAGGACACTGACACTTGAGGTAGAATTAGAAGTGACTTTCCCAGGGTCACACAATTAGGAAGTGTCTAAACCAGGGTTAGAATGCAGGTCTTCCTGACTCCATGTTCAGCACTCTGTGGGTTATCACACAATTCCTTGAACAATAGAACCAACACAGACCTGGACTTTGAGAAGCCTACAGTTTGGTATGTGAAGGAGGGGTGAGACAGTGGCAGGGGTGGAGTGAGGTTGGGGGCGGAGCTGAGATATGCATTGAATTCCCTAGAGTACAAGGTAGATACAGATTCCATGCTTAGGAGAGGCCAGTTAGATTGGCCAGAGAGATCACTCAGGCCCAGCCCACTGTGATCTTTCCATCCCCTCATAGCCTACATCATTTGGTGATCTTCTCAAGTATGTAAAGGCGATATGGTACTCAGACTCTTAATAAGACAAAACTGTATGCTCCAGGTTGCCCCCTTGTGGATGTCACAGAACAAGCTTTTGCATGCACCCCTCCTGCCGCCCTCCCCCCCCCACAATAGGGTTATGCCCATTGTTGATGTTTAATAAACACTTTCTGAATGATTGACCTCAAGAGGGAAAAATTGTTGGAGTGATGTCTTAGCCTTTTTAAGTAGGGCTTCCCCCTCATTTTTTCCTTTCCTTCATCTCTTCCATGCTGATGGAAAGACTTTACCTCTCACTCTTTGTGTCTTCCTTCCTTCCTTCCTTCCTTCCTTCCTTCCTTCCTTCCTTCCTTCCTTCCTTCCTTCCTTCCTTCCTTCCTTCCTTCCTTCCTTCCTTCCTTCCTTCCTTCCTTCCTTCCTTTTGTCCTTTCTTTTGCTCACTCCTCCAGCATTATATAGAAAGTTGGCTCAGATAATTAGCAACTTGGGAGACATAAACTAGGATAGGCCTGTCCAGACCTGGCCCTGAACATGACTTCTCTTGGCCCATCAGATACAGGAAAAAAGTGTTTCCAGTGTATTAAAACTTCTGCGTCATATCATCTTTTCACCAACCTCAATTTTTGGAATTTACTAGCCTCACAATTTGCATTTTTGGTCATTGATTTTTTTTTGAAGGCCTCTTTTGTCCAGTAGCCATGGCTATCAGGTGAAGGAGCCTGGGTAGAAAGACCAAGGAAGCAACTGGGGGGTGGTGGTGGTGGTGGTATTATCCTTGAGAAAGAAAGATAGCACATAGAAGACTCATCAGTGAGATCATGGATTGATCTAAGGAATGTTAGCTGCTATCTTATCTTATGCCCTTTCATTTGGTTGATCAGAAAACTGAGGACAAGAGAGGAGAAGCAATTTACTGACAGACGTACAACTAGTAAATAACAGAAGTGGGATTTGAACACAGGTACTCTGACCCTCAATCTAAGGCATTTCTATAGTACCATATTCCCTTTTTTCCTCATTCAGACATACATCAGGTGCTTACTTTACTCAAGGGTCTCTGTGAGGCACTGTAGAAACAAGGGTGAAATCAGCTACAATCTCTCTCTTCAATGAACACATGGTCCTAGAGGAGAGATTAGAATTGTACTGTGATTGTACCCCACTGGCCACTTCCTAGTCCCTAGAGATGACACTCCTTCTTCAATGCCTTTCTCCAGGCTGTCTCTCATGCCTGGAATTTTTTTCTCCTCATTCTTAGAGACTCTAGATTCCTTTAGAGCACAGAAATCTTTCCTGATCAACTTAGTCATCAATATCCCCCATCCTTCTTCCCCATGGACATTACTTTGAATTTCCTTTATGCATATTTTATTTCATTTCATATTTTATCACTTACTTATTTAATACTTTGTTTAATGTGTATTTATCTATGTACATGTTGTATCACCCAAGCAGAATGGAAGCTCTTTGAGGTCAGGAATATTTCATTTTTGACTTGGTCAACTGAAATGATCTTTCCTTTGTTTTCTACAGTTATTTGCTGAGCATAGGACATCTGGGCTAGATCCTTAGTCATCCTTAGTCTTATGTCAAATTCATGATTTAGTGGCTGGTGAGACTAGATCATTGAGATACCTACAAACTCCAAGGCAAGGACTGCTTCATTTTTGCCTATTTCTGGTGACTCAGTGCCCGGCATATAGTTGGCAATTAATAAATACAATTATCCCTTCCACATTTTGACTTTCCCCATCATGGTTTTGAAATACTGTGGGTCAGCATAAGAAATTAAAGGGGGGAAAAAAGATGGAAAAAGGGGCAGCTAGGTGATGCAGTGGACAAAGCACCGTCCTTGGATTCAGGAGGACCTGAGTTCAAATTTGGCCTCTGACACTTAACACTCACTAGCTGTGTGACCTTGGGCAAGTCACTTAACCCTCATTGCCCCATCATAAAAAAGAAATTACAGGGGAATTTTGGTGGAATTTTACAAAAGCTGAAGATGACACGTGAAGATCAGCAGACAACACAGTAAATGTTTAGAAATGCATAAGACATATGTATATCATTGTATAATATCAACATATTTTTATTTATTCATTCATTCATTCATTCACTCATTCATCCATTCATCCATCTATCTATCCATTCCTTCCTTCATTTATTCATTCCTTTAATCATTCATTCATTCATTTATGTTTGTTTATTTATTTATTTACAGGGCAATGAAGGTTAAGTGACATGCCTAGAGTCACACAGATAGTATGTGTCAAGTGTCTGAGGCTGGATTTGAACTCAGGTCCTCCTGAATCCAGGACTGGTGCTTTATCCACTGCACCACCTAGCTGCTCCGTATTTTATTTTTTAATACCATAATAATTAAGACTTCTTTGGTACAAAGGGAGGGCCAAAATTTTTACATACATTTTCCAGATCAAGGGGGCTCTACTCCACTAAATACCAAAATGTGGAAGGGATAACTGTACTTGATGAATGGATATTTCTGTCTCTGCCTCTAATTTCCCCAATCAGAGAATTTTAGAGTTGAAAAGCACCTCAGTAACCATTTAGTCCAATCCATACCTGAAAAACAAATTTACTTTACAATATTTCTGCCACCATCCAAAGACCTGCAACGAAAAGGAAAGCATTACCTCCTGGGGCAACCGAAGCCACTTTGCTATAGGTCTCATTGTTGGGAAGTTTCTCTTGACATGGAATCTTCAGGCCTCTTTACAAATCCCTATTTCTTCTAATTCTTCCCCCTGGGGCCAAACAGAAAGAGCACTATCCCTCTCCCACCAGGCAGCCCTTTAAAATCCATCTATAAATGCATGTCCTATAACCTAGCCCACAAGAGGAATGTCAGCATAGGACAAGGAGAGATCCAGCGAGGGAGGAGAACATTTCTAGTTGTGGGGATGAGGGAAGGCTGCGTGGAGGAGTTGGTACCTGACTTGGGGCTTTGAGGAAGGGCAGAATTTTGAGATAGCTGACATTGAGGAAAAGGAAATCAAATTAATTTCAGCTGTGTGGGATGATCTGAGCAAAGACACAAATAAATGTAGGAGGAGATATTAAACATTGGAAAGAGCCTGGCCTGGAGTCGGAGGATGTGGACTCCAAAGTGGTGCTTCTTATAGAATGTGACCTTGGATAAGTTTCCAGACCTCTTTGGGCTTTTATCTCCCCAGCTATAAAATGAAAGAGGGGGCAGGAGTGAATTATTTCTGCTGCATGTACTTACTAGCTGTGTCACCCTGGGCAAGTCACTTAATTTCTGTCTGCTTCAGTTTTCTTATTTTTAAAATGGGGATAACAATAACACCTACTTCCTCTGGTTATTGGGAGGATCACATGAGATAATATTTGTAAAGCTCACTGCAAACATTAAAGAGTTACATAAATACAAGCTCTTACTAGTATCATTACTGTTATTTCTAGAGCACCTTCTTGAGCTAAATCTCTAATCTTAAGATCAGGAAACAGTTTAGCTAGAATGTGGACTGTTAAAAGGGCAGCAACATGAGATAATCTGCCTCAGGATGAAAGGACTATGGGGGAGGAGAAATAAAGAGTTGCAAGAAAGGGAAATAATTTTTCATACGTGACTGGAAGGAACCAAGTATTTCCTGGGTAAGTTAAATTGCTCACTGATTCATTCATCTGGCTGAGTAGCTGGCAGTCACGTGGTGCAGCTCTCTCTCTCTCTCTCTCTCTCTCTCTCTCTCTCACACACACACACACACACACATACACACTCACACATGTGTGTGTATGTGTGCGTGTGTATGCACTCCCCTCCTCTCCTCTCAGTCCATAATGACGGTTGTTCTTGCTTGTAAATCAGCAAATGTGAGTGCACGTGCACTCTATACACGTGTGCCTCTATTTAAGATTGGGGAATAAAGAGGCAAGAGAAATTCCATCTCTCCATAAGGTTTGTTTCTCCTGGGCAAGCAAGGGAAGCAAATTTCATCTGAATCGAGGAACTTTCTTACCATTTAGACCGGACAATAGTTGGATGGGCTCCCTCGGGGAGGAGAGACTTCTCTGTCACTGACAATCTTGAAATCAGACCATGGATGATCCGTTGTCTGGCAAGGTGTAGACGGAATTCATGCTTTGGTGGCTGGTGAGACTAGATCATTGAGATGCCTCCAAACTCCAAGACTTGATGATAAGAAAAGCACTAACAAAAACACCTGCCATTTTACTATTTTTTTAAATTGAAATCTTGGGATTCTCTTTTGGATAAGAGGCAAGGAAGAGGAAAAAGCCAATCAGTTATATTCTTCTATCAACTTCCCTGTGTATATCCCCTCTTTTCCATATCCACTGTCACCACCCTGTCAAGGCTTTCATTTACCATTCATTTGTACTGTTTGAATAGTCTCTTAATAGGTCTCACCTTTCGTCTGTTTCCTTTCTAATCCATCCCTCAGAGAGCTGCAAGATGCATCACCATCTTGAATAGAGCTGTTGGGTCATAAAAATCTTCAGTCACTCCCTACTGATTCACTAATGAAATTCAAAATTCTTTCCTGGCATTCAAAGCACTGCACAATCTTTTATCATGCTATCTCTCTAGCTTTCACTCACATCAATCTGTTCTAGCCAAACCACAGTACTCCCTCTCCTCTGAACACGTCATTCGCTAAGTCTGTGCCTTTACTCACTCTCTTCTGCCTTTCCTGAAATGTCCTTCCCCCCCCCATGAATTATTGCTCATTCTTTAAAGCCTATTCCAGCTCCTCTCTCCTTCCTGAAATCTTCTGAGATAGAGGGTGGGGAGGGGGGAGGATTGGGGCTCAAATATACCAGGAGCACCTTATGCCATTATAACTCACACAACACTTTGGTTTGCACCTGTAATAGTGAACTGATACTATAATAATGCACATTAAACAGTAATAGGGGTTGGAGAACTGACATCTTGCACTTTGTAATTCAAAGGGACAAATATTCTCTCTTAGCCTTGAGAGCAATTTGGGACTCTCAAAATCTTGAAGACAGAAAGCAGAGTTGAGTCAGAACCTGGTGAGGTTTTTTATGTTTGTTTGTTTTGGGATGAAATAATGTCTTTTCTGTGTTTAGTAACTTTTTAGTACTTGTATAGTAACTGAGGCCCCTTTCTTGGTTCTTGTTTGCACCTCTATGATAAGCTAAATTCTTATGTTCTCAAGAGAAATCCTTTTCAAGAGCCAAAGAGAAATTCATTCATTCATTCATTCGTTCATTCAATCATTCATTCATCCATTCATTCATCCTACAAGCATTTATTAAGCACCTATAATGTGCCAAGAATCATTTTACTAGACCGTGCACAAAAATAAACCAGAAATGAGATAATATTTGTAAAGAGCATTGTAAACCTTAAAGCACCATACAAATGTTGTTGCTATTATTATCATTATTCTTATCCCTGCCTTCAAGGAGCCCACATTGTATTAGGCAATGACAACTTGAATTTGTCTTGTTCAGTCATGTCTGACTCTTTGTTACCCTACAGACCAGATTTGTTCATGGTGTTTTCTTGGCAAAGATACTGGATGGTTTCCATTTCCTTCTCTAGTGAATTAAGGCAAACAGAAGTTAAGTAACTTACTCAGGATTACATAGCTAGTAAATGTCTGAGTCTCAATTTGAACTCAGGTCTTCCCGATTCAAGGCCCAGTACTCTATTCACTGAGCCACCTAGCTGCCTCCTAGGCAGATAGAGGTTAAGTGACTTGCTCAAGGTCACACAGCCAGTAAGTGACCGAGGCTGGATTTGAACTCAGGTCTTCCTGACCCCAGACCCAGCACTCCATCCACTGAGCCATCTAGCTGCCTCTAAAACTTAAATACAGAAAAATAAATGTGAAATAGAAAGAAAACATTACATGATTTCCATACATTGGAGGAGTGGGCAAAAAGATGGTAGCAACCAGGGAAAGCTTAGTGTGGTAGGGAGCCCTTGAGATGAGGCTTGAAGGAAAGATTCTAAGGAGGGGCATGAAGGACATTTCAGGCATGGCGGAGGGCGTGATGGCCCCTGCAAAAGAACTGAGATGGGACATAGCACGCCTGGAACATATTGTGCATGAAGGAGAGTGATGTTTCATCAGCCTGGAGAGGTAGATTGGAGGCAGATTAGAAAGGGATTTGGATGCCAAATGAATTTGTGACATATCCCAGAGGCAACAGGCAGCCACGAGAGCTGATTGAACAAGGGAGTGAAATGATTGGGCCTGTGCTTTAGGAATAGTAATTTGGGAACTGAATTGTGGCTAGGTTGTTGAGAGAAGACACTGGAGGCGGGGGAACCAAAGAGGAGATCATGACAGATGTCTGAGGAAGAGGGCACGGGGGCTGGAACCAGGGTACAGAGAATACATTCATGAATGGGTCAGACATCTATTAAATGTTTGCTGCATGTAAAGCACAGGGCTAAGATCCCAGGATGCAAAACGTGTGAGTGGAGAAGGGAGCCCAGATAGGAGAGATGCTCAGGAAATGGAATGGACAAAATGGTGGCTTGCTCTTGATTGTGAATGCAAGATTACCATCCATCACGGGTTTTTTTTTCTTTTTTTTTGGTTTATTTATTTATTTATTTATTTTTTGTTTGTTTGTTTGTTTGGTGTTTGCCTCGTTCAGAGAAATGAAGGTGATCCTATAACTAACTGACCCTGGGAAGTGGGCTGGATCCAGACAAAGAGTCTGAAGTTCCAGATGTCCCACAGATATTAGGGAACATGTGATTTTATGATGTTAGACAAAGGTATTTGGAGGCTCTTATCCAGGATAAATACATACTATTCATTCCCCTTTGAATACACTAAACATAAGTCAGACCGGGACAAAATCAGGGATTGGTAGGGTTCCTTTGGAATATGGGCCTGTACCTATGGATCTAAGTAGCATCATAGTGAACAGAGCGCTGGGCCCAGAGTCAGGAAAACTCCTCTTGTTCAGTTACAATCTGGCCATGGATACTTACTAGTTGTGTGACCCTGGGCTAGTCACTTAACCTGTTTGCCTCAGTTTCCTCAACTGTAAAATGAGCTGGAGAAGGAAATGATGAAACCATTCCAGTATCTTTGCCAACAAAACCCCAAATGGGGCCTTGAAGAGTCAAATATGACTGAAGACGACTTAACACTTATGTATAGACATTGACTGCTCTAGCTGATGCTATCTAAATGTTCTCTTTCTTCTGTTGTATGATATGGACATATGGGCAGGGAACAGGCAGGGAGACAGAGTTTTCTGGAGGTCAGCTAGCAGGTGGTAGTGGTTGCAATACCCTTTATAAAGCATGCCCTGATGAGTAATTATCCAATGGGAATAGCCGAGGTAAGCGACAGTTGGGAAGGTCCCACCCAGTTCTTGGTCCAGTGATCAAAAGGGGTCTATATTGAAGATTCTGGACTGAATGAGATCCAGAGCTAGAGGACACAACATATTGATTAAGTGGTGCTTGTTCTTGGTCTAGAGGTGTAAGAATGGGGTGGGGTGGGCTAGAACCAAACTATGGCAGAAAAGGAGGCAGAAAGGTGTAGGGGGGAAGACGAGGCAAAGCCCAGCTCAGGGATTTTGGGCCATGTAGCCTGTGTGAGTGACAACATACAAGAGGCCTTGAGAAATGGTGAGTTCTTCCTCCCTGGAGGTCTGAATCAGAGTCTGGATGGATGACCTCTTTGGGGGGACACGATAGTGGGGATTCCTTTGCAGGTAAAGTCCTTGGTCGCTGAGGTCCCTTTCAACTGTCAAAGTCTTTGATCCTGTGGAAATTTCCAGGTCTTTGGGGGGGGCAGGGCAATGAGGGTTAAGTGACTTACCCAGGGTCACACAGCTAGTAAGTGTCAAGTGTCAGAGGCCAGATTTGAACTCAGGTCCTCCTGAATCCAGGACTGGTGCTTTATCACTGCGCCACCTAGCCGCCCCCAATTTCCAGGTCTCAATCATAAGGAGGCATCTTTCAAATCAGAGTTGGAAGGCCTTTCCAGTGGATGGTTAGGATAAGAAGTAGAGGGGAAGGGTTGGGAATGAGTTGTTTGTCTAGGACCTTAATGGCATCCTCAGAATTGTAGTGAGAGGGCAGCATAATAACCCCCAGCTTCCCAGAGCCTTCATTCTTCTTTGGGGGACAGAACTAGGGCTGGGAGCAAAGCAGTATGCTTCCTGGAATTCTAACATTAGATGATTTTCCTGACCCTCTCACAGCTGACCAGACACCCCATTGGGCTCATCAGCTCAAAGCTACAGACTCAGCGGACATAGATGACAATTCAATCCCAAGGAGAGAGCCCTGTCAGAGTGACCTTTGTGGAGACCCTCCATCACTTTGGGTCTCAGAGATCCATCCATCCATCAGCCTATGATTTCAAAAACATGTTTAAGCACCCATGTTGTGCCAGGCACTCTACTAGGTTCTGGGAGTGGAGTGTTGGGTATGGAGGGAAAGATCGCTTCCTCTATCTGACCTTTTCACCTAATAGATAGATAAGAATAATAAGGTTTAGCTCTAAATTAACATGATTGCTAGGATGGGCCCCAGAGAGCCTGTGTGTGTGGTTGCCCCTCGAGGCTCTAGAGATGTTCTTATTCTTCTTTGGGTTCCTATAACTAAAGCTTCTATTCTCTGTGATGCGCATCCCCCTCTCTGCCTTTCCAAGGGAGAAGACATCGCTCAAAGAGAAACACACACACACACACACACACACACACACACACACACAGAAACAGAGACAGAATATATGTGTATATGTGTGCATACATATGTGTATATGTATGTGTACATACATGCACATGTGCATGCGTGTATATATGTGTGTATACATGTGTATGTGTATATATACACACACAGACAGAGAGAGACAGACAGGGGCACACAGAAACTGAGAGAATATATATACACATACACATAGCACAAGTCTCTACCATGTACAAAATCATGTATTTGGCAGCAGATATATCTTCTGGGGCCAAATGGCATTTTTCTTTCTTTACCAAATGAGTCAAAAGGGGTCTCCCTTTCCCATTCACTGGCACCAAGTTGATTTCTCTTTCCACTTGCTGCTATTGGGGACTGGAGCCTCACATCGTGGAAACCCTGGAGTCCTTTGGAACAGTACAGGACATCATGGGGCCTGGCTGCATTGTGTTACAGGGAGCCAAGCCAGTAGAATCCTGCCCAGGTGTCCTTGGCTCTGGGGCAGTCAGTCAGCCCTGAAGAGCAAGGTTCTGCCTTTTCCCACCATAGTTATCTCTTACATGTTCTTGGCTGATCATTGTGGTGAGTAAAAAAATTGACACAATATGAGCCTTCAGCCTGACCTAGTCCAGCTCCTTCAGCGTTGAACTTGGGGACTTTGAATTCAAATCTAGCCTTAGATAACTCTCTAGCTATGTGACTATGGGTAAGTGATTGAACCTTACAATCTCAGTTTTCTCATCTGTAAAAATGGGGATAATAATAACACCTAACTTCACAGCGTTGTTGAGTGGATCAAATGAGATAACATGGGTTAAGCACTTTGCAAACATTAAAACTATATATATGAGGGGACAGCTTGGTGGTGCAGTGGATAAAACACTGGTCCTGGATTCAGGAGGACCTGAGTTTAAATGTGAGATACTTACTGACTGTGTGACTGTGAACAAGTCACTTAACCTTCATTGTCCCACAAAAAAAAAACAAACAACAAACAAAAAACCCCTATATACATGATAGTTATCATCATTCTTTTTATAGACGAAGAAAACATGACTGTGAGAGAGAAAGCAGCTTACCCAAGGTCACAAAGCAAGTTTCTGGCAGACCTGGGTTTTAATCCAAACCTCCCAAATCCAAGCTCTCTGTTCTGCTCCACCCTGCATGATACCTCCTTCCCTCCTCAGTCCCCTCCTGCCCTGGACTCAGTTCACCTCAGGGGGCAGAGCCTATGCTTTGGGGGTAAGGGTATAATTGCCTAGCTCAAAGCAAAGCTCTTAGACCTGTTGATGTTTTTCTAAAATCACTGCAAGTTCTGTTTAACCCAGTCAAGGTACGTGCTCATTTGTTCTCTGAGAACATGTAAAAGCATGCCTTCTTCATGAGAGTCAGACAAAGGAACATGAATAGCAAACATGGTTTGAAACAAATAAACCTCCCCCCCCCAAAAAAAAAAATAAAGGCAAAAAAACAAGAATCACACCCTGGGGAACTTTTTTTTTCTGTCTGGACAGAGAAACTAGTAAGGGAGCTCGGATGAATCTGAGGGAGAATTAACCATTGAGTTATGTCTGGGGCAGTGAGTGCGGGAGTAAGCACCCCAGAAATATTGAATTGAAAATATAATACGAAAGGCGTGATTATAGGAATCAGAGATTATACAAGTCAGATACTATACTTCTTCTAAGTGTCTTCTAAGACACTGAATATGCTGTGCGATATATCTCTGTTTCTGTCTCTGTCTCTGTCTCTCTATATATGTGTTTGTATGTATGTATATATAGAGTTGTACATGTAATTATAATTAGACATAAAGTATACATTATATAAGATATGTTACATAATATAACAATACATATGATTATATATGTATGATATATGACTCATGTTGGAATTATATTTATAACTTTCTGGCTCTTAATTTTCATTGTATTTTGTCAGTGCCTCCCCTCATGAGTTTACAATCTAGGAAGAGGAGGCCAAAAGAGATCAAATTCATTCTGGGGAATCAGGGGAGGCTTCATGAAGGAGGTAGCATCCAGGTTGTCAGGTAGAATCCAGGCTGGGAGATGAGGAGAGGAGGGAAGGGAAAGAGACATTCCAGGCAGAAGAAACTTCCTGAGTAAAAATTAGGAAGCAGGAAAAGATGACAAGTTCAAAGAATGGCCAGTCTTCCCATTTAAATAAAAGACACCTAGAGGGGATTAGTGATGAAGTATGATTGGAACGATATGTTGGGATCAGATTGTAGAGAGCCTTGAATGAACACAAGGCTTAACCATCAAACTTCATTCACTTCATATTCAGATGATTGGGGGCCATTGAAGGGTTTAGAATAGGGGAATGACATGATATGAACTGTGTTTTAGAAGGATTATTCTGGTATCACTAGGGAGGATGAATTAAAAGGAAAGAGACTAGAATCTGGATTAGCATTTAGGAGAAGATGGTAAAAATCAAAGCAGTGAATGATGGATTAAAGGAATACACACACACATATACCCACACTTATGAGAGGAATACATATATACATACACATATATACACACATATAAAGGAATATATAATATATATATATATACACACATACATACATGTATATACTCCCTTAATTCTGCTTCCAGTGCCTCTTTGTGTGTATATATGTGTATGTATGTGCATTTATACATGTGTGGGTATTAGCTGAATCCAAACTCCATTTCTGCCTATATCTATCTTTGTAACTTTGGATAAGTTAAATGTGAAATGTTTATCACACACACACACACACACACACACATGTGCATGTGCTTGCTGGCCCCCACATTAATGTTCTGTTCTTAAGTAATTCCAGGATTACATTATCTTATTATGGAAGGAGCACTGGGTTATAGGCCAGTGATTTAGGGGCCATACTAGAACCCAGTTTTCTTTATGAGTTGTATGGCATTGGACAGATAATTTCTCTAGGCTTCAGTTTCCTCATTTTTAAAATCAGGGTGTCAGACTAAATTGTCTCTAAGATCCCTTTTGGCACTAATGGGCTAAGTTTCTGTGATTGGAACTAAAGGTTTGTGTTATTTGACCTGAGGAGAGCTCAGTCGCTCATAGAATCATAGTTTTAGATCAAGAAGGGACTTCAGAAGTCATCTTATCCAAACTCATCATCTTACAGATGAACAGATACAGGAAAGTTAAGTGACTTGCCCTGGGTCACATAGGTAGTTAAGTAGTAAAGGTTGACTTAACAAACAGCAGCCTCACTGAAAAGTAAATCTGAGAGAGAGGGAGGGCTGAAGAAGAAAGTTCCTCTTTTGGACATTGTCTGGGGGGTGGTCAGGAAAAGAGGGAATTTGAAGAGATGAAAGGGAATAAAAAAAGGTTGGGATATCTATGGAGGAAGAAAGAAATTTCAGTTCTGAAATTTAGAAATGGACATGGAGACCAATAAGGGAGGGCTAAGTAAGTAGAAGATTTGGGATAATGGGTATGAACTAATGAAGTACAAAAAGGCTGGAAAGGTCAATTGGTGATAAGTTGTGAAAACCTTTAAAGGGATGGGATAAAGAACCAAGGTGTTTAGCCTTAGAGAAGAGAAGACTTGGGGGTGCCATTTGTTCTCAGATATATCGTGTGGAAGAAGGACAAGATCGGGTCAGCTTACTTCTGGGGGAAAGTACTAGGGCCAATGGGTGGAAGCCATGATAAGACAAATTTAGGCTTGATATCATGAGTGAACAATTTTAATGAATGACAATAATAATCAGAACTGTTCCGAAGTAGA